>NW_027464586.1:15287500-15587500 GCF_043290135.1 Rhipicephalus microplus
AAGGGGCACACGTGCATGCGTCCATTTTCTGCATGCCCCTAACAGCCAATTTCAGCGACTTTGAGACGGGGCAGCGGGAGCACTGCCGCTTCCTCGGGTCAATGAATGGTGCCTAGCCCACGTAATGCTGTCCCGTAATTCTTCTTAATCCCAATCGCCACAGGTTTTGGAGTGGTGCCAAATAGGTAAAGTTTCAGCTGCGTGTTGACGTCACTCTCTCCTTACCCACAGCAGCTGCCAGCCCATCCGCCCCTCATAACACACTTCTTTATAGTTTAACTCTCTCCACTATCCGCAACGCTCGACTGCACATCGAGTAGAGGAGAAATTGACGTTTACTTTGCTAAACGGTATTGTGGTACAACTTCCACTTCTACCATAACAGGGAAGTCTGTTCACTCTAGGAACACTCTGGCGTTCACTACCTGCTAGGCCCTGGCGAGGAGACGGCATTGGTCCAGGTCCTTCGAGGCGAGCTTGGCCTCCCACGTTTCGAGGTGTTCGTTTTTTTTAACAGGGTCAGAGGTATTTGGTGGCGGCGATGGGTCAATGTGTGTTGCATACGTACTCCGGGATCATGTGGGCCGATGTGCCCAATACGCCACAAATTGGGTAAAAACATTTATGTATTGGGTGCAGTATGTGCATCAGTATACCGTGTGCGTATGTGCTGCTCTGAAGCGTCTTTTGTGTTGCGCTGTCCTTTTTGTTAAGCTACGAGCCTATGGTTTTGCAGTATGATAGAGTAAATAATAGGTATGAACTCAGCCTCTGCGGACGCAGTCCTGCAGTCTACAAAGCGGGAAGGGGTAACCCAGAGAGGTTGATCGTGGGCCCCGGCACCAGCTGCCTCGTTTCCCTCCAAAACATTGTGCGCTGAAACCCATATCACGCAGGTGTACGGCATCAGAGGGCTTCCACGGTTCAATATCTGGAGGGCTTGGACAGACTCTCGACATTTGCAATAATTTCGCATAGCTGCGTAAGAATCTGTAAAGACCACAGCTGAATTCCAGGCACGTAGTCGTAGCTAGTCCGATTGCAGACTTCCTAAGTTTTTTTGGATTCGGGTGCAAACTGCGGCAGATGCGAGCTGTAAGGCCCGAGAATGAAGGATGCTGGAAGTGTAGGCGTCTCTATTGAGATACTTGGCTGCGTCTGTATATCTGGCGCTCGGACCGTGGCTATGACTTTGCGTAGCACATTCACTATTACATGCCTTTTTTCTTTGTGATGCTTGGGGTGCATTTTGCCCATGATTCGTGCAATGCAGAAATATTCACGGATGTTTGCGAATTTTTTTCTTTTTTTGTCTGTGTCGGCTACAAAGGTTTCACTATAGTTTAGCCGTTGTAACACTGATTAGCCGTTCTGGTGGACTACCCTTGTGTGCTTCAGCTAGTTTCTTCGAGCTATCATTGTGAACGCCCATTTTCAGAAGTTTCGCAGTGGAAGCCGTGTACGTGAGCCCTGAAGTGACTTTGGTGGCCTTGCAAATTATGACACTCACGACGAACTTCCTCGGCTCGAAGCTCTAGACGAAGGGCCCCACCCACTTTACTTAGACAGTACTAGTAAACGTTTATTCTCTCACTGTCGTTCATCTGCGAAGAAACTTACACGGAGGTCAACCAACTCCCCGTGTCCTTGCGTTTCAAACAAACGTTTACTCGAATAAATGATACACCGAGTTTCGCTTTATACCGTTTTTTCAGCCCCCCCCCCCTTCGACGCCTGTTTCAACCAGGCCAACTCCGTGCGCACCGCCGCTGTTTCACATACCACCAGGGTTCTTTTCGAGGAGATGGTCTATAATTTTTCTCAATAATGACAATTCTGCACAGTAGAGGAAGCACTCACTTACACAGCTATCACAAATTCACGTTGACAAAGAACGCTTTTGAAACCTCACGAGCACACGTGTTTTTGATCTCCCAGTATCTCAACGTGCTTCACATCCACAGGCGGCGCAAAGAGCAGGCAAATGACCCATCTAATCATTTTTTATTGATGGAAGATTTTCACGTGCGTGGTCGTTTACGTAGCGGCTTCTTTGGCGTTCTTTTCGAGGAGATGGTCTATAATTTTTCTCAATAATGACAATTCTGCACAGTAGAGGAAGCACTCACTTACACAGCTATCACTAATTCACGTTGACAAAGAACGCTTCTGAAACCTCACGAGCACACGTGATTTTGATCTCTCAGTATCTCAACGTGCTTCACATCCACAGGCGGCGCAAAGAGCAGGCAAATGACCCATCTAATCATTTTTTATTGACAGAAGATTTTCACGTGCGTGGTCGTTTACGTAGCGGCGTCTTTGGCGCACTTAAAATTTACCAATGAGAAGCAGAATCTCTTTCACCACATCAACATGGTATTGCACTACCGGGTCGGCATGCTCCTTGCTGCACACGCTAGCGTGCTCTTCGCCACTTGAAATTCGCGAGCACAACTTAGAAAGCTTCATGGGGGCAGAAAACACCATGATAACTCTGTGGTGGTTGGAAACGTACTTCAGGTTGTCTGTCAGCTGGTCTAAATAGAGTAGCAATATTGACTTTACACGGCGTCTTTCAGCCGCGGCTTCTGCGAGTGCCTTGCCATGTCATCCAGGAGATTTCAGGCACCAAGCCAGCAGAGAATGCGGGAACCCAGGAGGCGGAAATGTTGTTGGCCCTTGTGCTCAGATTTGGATGCACGTTAAAGAACCCCAGGTGGTCGAAATTTTTGGAGCCCTCTGCTATGGCGTTTCTCATAATCATATGCTGGTTTCGGTACGTTAAGCCCCACATACCAATCAATCAATCAGTCAAGCTGTGTTTAGCCGTATAATCTAAGCATGGAAAATTACGAGCCTTCCATAAGAATGACCTCACCAACGCAGACTCCAAACACAGTGATGCGATCGCCCTCTTTACTGCATGCGTTAGAACACGATGATGTATATGGTAAACAGATTTTTCTAGCACGCGGAGAGTAAACATAACAAGTATGCTGATGCTTGAATATGTGGTTGTTATCAAAAAAGTGAAGCATTCCTTCCTTCGTTAGCTCGTAAGTAAAACATGGACCCCTCGCACACTTGTTAAACGTCAATGAAACCTTGTTTACATTATTCCTTGGGCTCGTTTGTTCGTCAAAAACTACCAGAAGTTTGTGTACGCACGTAAGTATTTTGAAAAGCGATCGCTTTTGAACAATTTAAGCATATCGCAGTGAACGTAGACTAAAAAAATGTGGCACAAGACAGGAGCACCGCAAGATCAGATACAAATGCCTTTTTTATACACGTGCAGACCCTTGGTAATACCCATGAAAGTGTGGTTCTCATAAAGTTCTAAAAGCGACATGAAATTATCAGCAGTCAGCCTCGTTGCATTTTTATAATTCATATTTAATAAGTTTATTCATACATCAATCATAAATTGGTGAGAGAGTACACAGTGACATGTAAGAGACAGAGTAGGCAAAAAGACCAATGATTGCCTGACAGCGTGCCGTCAATCGTCCCAATCCATGAAGCACACAAGGAGCACTAACGTTTATACGTTAAAGTACTATAAAAAACAAGTAGCGACAGTTTCGCACTTTTCCCAAGAGCTCAGGGAACAGCGTTAGTAAAACACTAATGTTTCGAGACCTATCTGTAAGACTTACAATTTAGTAATGGTGTAGCATGATATTTTTTCTTCAGACAATAACACAAGGAATGTGTGGAAATACCAAGACTTCTTAGATAACAAAATGCAATCACAACTCACTAAATAAAATGCAGCAGATGCTTATGCACGTCAATTATTAACAAACATGGTAATTCAGATATTGAAAAACAATATCTGAAATCTCTAGGATGCAATTCATGAAACACTTGAAATTTCAGCAAATTCAATAAAACAGATCAAGTACATTCACTGAGAATGCCAGCCCACGAGAGGCTCTGCTTTGAAAAAGCCGTGAAACATCCATAGAATCTTTTGTTGAGAACGGATCGATAACAGTCAACTAGTTTTAGCGCAGTTTTTCCTGCACAGAATGAACTAACGAGCTTCTCAAGACGCCCTGTATCTTGGCCTGCTTGATGCGACAGCCTGCAGTTGGATAACAGGAACTGAGGAGGCTTTTGTTTTTTTCACTCAATTATTAGACTCTGTCATCCTCGCTGATCGGAATCATTCGTGTTGTAGCCAACAATTTATGCGCTTATCCTAGAACACTCGCGAACATGTAATAAAGCTTTTAAATGAAGAAAAAAGAAGCCATAATAATACCAGTTCAGCTCAACTCTGTCAACTGTATTTGAACTCTAGCCTGCTTGTCTTTTATCTAGAATATTTCTCACGAGACGAAAAGTCTTAATGCTAATAAGGCAAAACAAACAAAACAACTGGCTGTCTGAAAAAATGTGGCTTAATCAGGAAGGTACTTGCTTGGGTGAGTTGGTAGCTATTCATAGCTATCTTATTGTGCATTGCTTAAAAGACAAACACTTGAAAGGAAGCACCAGACGGACACAAGCGCGCAAACTTGCAACTGAGCTCATTAGCCAGACACGTAATATTTTCATGCAACCGCGTTAGATGATTACGAAACAAGCAAAAAAATATTCGAAAAAGAATACGGTACAACTTAAATGAGCAGTTATGCCGACATAACGCGCAGCTATGACACAACTTGTACTACGGGTTAAGATACATGAATTCTTTCTTTGTCAGTGCCAAAGAACCCATACTGACGCAGTCATCTGCGCCAGTATGTCTGATAATCTCGGTGGCCTCAATATTTTCGCGCGTCTTCTGATTATTGTGCTTAGCGATCACCTTAATTTTACTGAGATCTGGTTGGCAATCGCGATACCGACAATACAACCCATATAGCTTTGCGTGAATTTGAGCACATTGTTTAGTGGTTTCGCCGTCTTTCATTTGTGCACCTGCTCGCCTGGTTTACGTATTTCCACATGTGCGTGCAATCACGTACACCACTTTTTTGACGCAATTCAAATATTTTTTTCTATGCTTAGTTGTGCATGCAGTTGTTTGCTTCCGTTTTTTTTCCTACGTTGCAAAAGGACAACTTAAGGGGTGCTCTAAAGAGAAGTTTCACTCCGACACGGCCCCAAATGTTTTTTAGACAATGGGAGATGTCGTGAAAGTACGGTATCACCGCAGTTTTACGAAACTGTCCATTTTCATTCACGGATTTCTGCTCCTCTTGCTCCTTCCGCGACTTCTTGACTGATTTTCATAGAGAAATAGCCACTGACCTAGTGATGTAATCTGGATACCCAGCCTGCTGAAGACGACCAAGTTGGGCTTGGAAGCTTTCTTGTACGAAATGAAGGCAACGCTTCTGCAAAGTATTCAAGTACGTACTTGTTGAATCCTCTTTTCACAAGTTTTGAGTGACGGGAAGAGATGCAAAGCAAATGTTTACTGGCACGTGCCTCGTATTTTGAGCACATAAGAGAATCCTGAAAACATAGCCGCATGCCCAGAAACCTGATGGTTCGCTCTCCCGCCAACTCATTGGTCAGCGTCGAGGGACTCAGTCCTGTCTAAAAGGATTTCAGTTCGTAAGCCACCTCGTTCAGACCACTTCCCGATGTTTCATGAGGCTGACTTGCAAGTCACTGTCCCAGCAATAATGTGGGGAACTCTATTCCCCAATTAACTTAGCCATCCCGTACCTCCCAAGCTACCTTGCCCAAATTAACAATTTTTGATGGCTAAAGTTTAGCCGTAATGCATCAACTATTGTTTTGAAAAAGTACAACTGTGGTGCAAGTTTTTGGAGAAAGATTTATTAATAGAGTCCTCGAGGTGGTTTTAATATCATAGCGTCACGATTCAGATAATAGAAACTTCCTATGCGTTGAAAAGGTGGTTTCCAGTTACGGACGTTCTATCTGACGTATACACGCCCGCCATTATGGCCAGGCAATCAGTATGTTATCATCATCTCATGAGTACTTGGCCAATGTTCGGAAGTAGTTGCACGAAAGATTAGGTGTTTCATTTCTGCAACTGTCTTAAACATCCCTACTTTTCTCTGCTACATTAAGTTACTCATAACTTCACATGAATTCATATAAGTATTCATGAATTGATGGGATTTTTAGGCCAAGAACCTAAAGCACGCGCGCCAGCCGTTTAAAACGCCCTCCTTGTTGTCTGCAGTGTGTATGCCTAACAGGGAAAGCGAAGCGCTGGTGGAGCGCACCATAATCGATTCGGGCACGCGTGAACTTTTAAGCGCAAAGCACTTCCCATGGTGCCTTTGTATTAAAGTTTGTTCTAAATAAGGAATCACGAATCCCATTTTTGCCTGTCAGGTTCAACCGAATAATAGTTCAAACATTCGGAAGAGTCTATCAATCGCCGATAAGATCAGTATATTTATCAGTGATCAAGCTATGTTTTTAATGTAACATGGCCTCGCTTTCATACTCCTCCGGTAATATTTACCCAGCAGGCATCGGACGCATTGCAGATAAGGCTTAATGATATAGTGAGTATGACTGGTAGGTTAAGTGAATTAGCCATATTTTCTACCAATGCGAGATTACTACTTAGTAATATACCTAATGGAATTTTTAGGAGCACATAAATTATATTGTTTCTACGTTTAAGATAGCAACTGATGCTTCGCAGTGTGAAGAAATGGCAGGTGTGAGAAGTTCTTCTACCCAAATGACTAGCCTTTTTCCGTTAGGCTTTTGATTACACCCAAATATTTTGGGTGTAATCACCCAAAATATTTTGGGTGATTACACCCAACAGCAGTTCCTAGCTGTTGTACTAGTACTACGTAAAATTTCTTTAACAATACCTTCTGTGGTTATAGTTACAGATTCATTGTCATTGTGTTCGGCACTAACTGCTTCCACAGATTGGGATATTGTAATAATATTTCAATTACTTGTTCCTCAACATCTGTGAAACGTGCTATTATTTGAGCGCCCGGACAAAACGAATTGTTCTAAATAAAGCTGCGAATGCTCTGGCGAGAACTTCTCTGACAGGCCCAGTTTTCTCTCTCCTCCAAATTACGGGGTTTGTTGCTACAGCAAGGTTCATAAAGTATTCATTAACTGTGCTTAAACCAAGTTTCGATTCATCACTGAACATTCTGCACCTACAGTTTCTTTGAAAAAGAAAATGAAGTGTAGCAAGACGGGCTGAAGTTCTAATAACCAGAATGCTTAGTAGAATTCAAAGTCTTAAGTTTTACACTCACAAAGCGGGTTTAGCGATTTCTCTTTCTTGCTCCTATTGTAATGAACTTGAAACTATTGAACACTTATTGTTGGGCTGCCGACGTTTTTCCTTACACACAAAACGAAGTATCGAACTTATATTGCGGTAATGGGGTCTACCGATTACGTCGACGTTTCTGTTATCAATTGGGGCCTGTGTGCTGGACACTCGGAGAGAAATATTTTTAAAGCTGTCGAAGAGTTTTTATGGGACTCGAATAAATTTGGTAGGTGTATAAATGCTAATAATTCTCTATTCAGCCTTACTGGTCAAAACATCTTCGGTCGCTAGGAGGTTACGCAAAATATCGCAAGTTAGTAATATTCATTCAGTAGCTTACATTCATATATTCGTTCATTCATATTCAATACATTCATTCATAATTAACGTTGCACCTAAAAGTCCATCTCAAAAGTACTCTAGCTCTTACTAAACAATAATCATAAATCCAGTATGTATGATCCGCCCGACACTTGGCCGATCCTTCTAAATGGGTAGGTTAGGTTCCAAGAGTTCAAGAAGCGTCATTATCGTCGTCATGATTAACTCTAAATATGGATATAGTCAACCTGAGACTGCACAACCTCTTCTAGATTACAACTCAGGGCACTCACGCCAGGTGAAGAATGGCTTGCGTGGACTTGCTTATGAAGGCGTTGGACAGATCATGCCCACATATCATGCAGACAAGTTTTTTCGCGCGGCCCCGCCATGGTGGTCTAGTGGCTAAGGTACTTGCCTGCTGACCCGCAGGTCGCGGGATCTAATCGCGGCTGTCGCGGCTGCATTTGCGATGGAAGCGGAAATGTTGCAGGCCCGTGTGCTGAGATTTGGGTGCACGTTAAAGAACCCCAGGTGGTCGAAATTTGCGGAGCCCTCCACTACGGCGTCTGTAATAATCATATGGTGGTTTTTGGACGTTAAATCGCACAAATCAATCAATCAAGTTTTTCGCGCAGGTAAAAAAACAAAAATACGTTAGGTCACCAGACAATCCTATAGCAGGTACCTACGAAAAAATGAAAAGAACTATAAGTGATGACCTGGAAATTTTCCAACCAAGCATAGCTAGCGAGACAGAAGAGGAAAAAATCCTGTATTTTCACTGGTTGCATCTTGGCATGAAGAGATTAGCCTCACGTTGTCAGGTAATTGTAATCTCAGCAGAAAATGCAGCGGGGCACATCGGTTCAGCAGCAAGCAAGCAAATGCGCAAGCCACGGCAATGAGAAAAAAACGAGGGATGTGCCATCAAGCATGTAAATCACTTTTTTTCTTGCGCAAGTGTGTTTACAGAATACCACTGGTGTGCGGGAAAACATATATCGGGCAAAAGGGCACATGCCCCAATGAGCGTCGGCGAGAGCACAAGAGCTCTTTAGTAGGAAAGCCGTTCACCCTTCTGGTGCTGTGCTGAAAGGAGTGTAATGAAAGTATCTGAGAGCCTGCTTTTGATAAAAAAAGAACAGTAATCGACAAGCATTCGTGCCAAACAAGATTGTAGATGCTTTCGCTTTCAAAAAGGAGAGGCTGGATAACACCTCCATTGGTTTGCTGGAAAGGGAGTTAGGCTTTCTAGAGCGTCAGTGGACATCGGCATGCTGAGCGAAAGTTTTTAGCTTTGAAATGTGAAGAATTTAAGAAACTTTATTGACTTTGAGCGTGTCTATCTATCTATCTATCTATCTATCTATCTATCTATCTATCTATCTATCTATCTATCTATCTATCTATCTATCTATCTATCTATCTATCTATCTATCTATCTATCTATGTATATATCTATCTATCTATCTATCTAGCCGCCTGCGACAATTAGTTATCCTGGTCGTTTCGATAGTAGCATCAATACCATATTTGATTTGGCATAACATGGCTGCATGACGAGAAAAAATGACTAGTCGCAACACGAAAATCATGCCATGTAGGTCACGTATCTCATGGTTTACCATTCACGGTCTTGCTACTCTTGTGGTGGTTTCGTTCACATGGCATATTTAAAAACTGGTATGGTATGACAATAAGGCATGGCGAACACAATTGACAGACCCTATTGTGGAAATAACGACAAGCGTGTGAGTTTCGTGTCGACTGCTAAAAAGAGCAGACGTCTTTTTCAACCGGTCGCCGACTGCTTTTCCCAGAAGAGCACGCGAGCGTCTGTTGAAGCGTTATACCTTACAGGCGCTTCCATGCTCCCCTTTCTTTTTTCCCGTTTTTTTATTTTGATAGCTTCTTGCGCGCATCCATGCACTCTTTTTATTTTCTCCCTTGTCTTCTTAAGCCATGTTTTGTCTTAAGCCCTCTCCAGGGCCATCAAGATATAGAGAAAATGTTGAGCACCCCCAATCTTTCTTTAGTTTTTTTTAATTCTGTATTGACCTCGCTCAGCGTGGCCCATCATATCTACCAGTAATGACCGACAACCCTTTTGTGGATGCTCCTGACAAGATAACTCCTGCACAAACCCGCACGCAACCGCAACAAGCCACCCAGCGCGCCCAAACAATCGCCCGCGGCCCCGACATGACCTGGGCTCACAAACTGAAGGCTGCTGTGAATCTCCTTCATCCCAACTTCTCGGCCCCAAGTACGAAGCATCGAGAAACTGTTGACACCACAACGGCGTCAGACAACAAAAATCAAGACAACCACCACGAAAAACGCAACCAGAACAGCCGCCGCTGCCATTTCCTTAGTACCACCGCCTTCTCAACTCCTTCTTGTGCGCGCAGAACAAGATGACATCAAGGTCAAGCTGCAAGACTACGAATAATCGGTCGCATCAACACTGGCAGACACCGAGGAACAGACCAGTACCGAGTCCTCTTCGCCTACATCATCCTCATCTTGAAAACACAACACGCTTCTGTCCTCCTCCCCATCCCTCTCGCCCTCCCCAAGGACGCTGGCTCGTTTCAGAACCAGAATCTGCGCTGAAAGCTGGTTCACACTGAAGGCTGGGCAGCTAAGCGGCAAAGTGAGTTTCTCCACGAGGCGAGTGCGCGTCCCTGTTCAGACCGCATGGATAGCTTGGCTACCCATGAGGCCAAAGACGTGGGGCATCTCGCACTTTTGCCCACGTGTGTCGCCATCTCATGACACTCTTTCGGACTTCTCATCATATGTCTCCTCTGCTCTCGACAGCACAGCGCCTGTGTAATATCGACCCAAGTAGCCATGGATGTCCGGTAGGCATATGACGGGACGTACATTTTGGATAATCCGGACATCCATCAGATGTCCATGACTGTACACAGTAAGTTGGATGAACGTGCATCGAATGTACAAAGGTAACAATTTTGTACTTTCGGGTCGACATACCTTTAGGACAGTCAACATCGACACTGACAGGCCCTTCAAAGGATATATATATATACTTGTGTGTATAGAGCTAGTGCATATTCATTCAAGAAAAACACCACCCTTGCGTGGTATAGAGATCACTACGCAGCGTGGCGCGGTGATGTTCGTCACTCTTCTGAAAAACGTGGTATGCCCTAAACACATGCTACGTATTTTGTCCCAAATGTCTATGCAGTGGTTGACGACGATGAGGATTTGCGGCTGAAGTGGGTATGCACTACTGTTAATCGGGGAACAAGAACAAGTTTTTGTGATGGTTTGGAGCATTAGACGGCCCACTCGTTACGCTATTCGCATTGTGTGACGTCTGGTTGTTCTTTTGCTGTTCCAAACCGCTTTATAAGTTGTAATAACGCGATTGCTTTCTCGACATCAAGCCTGCCTAAGGCAATTTGGACAACAAGTCACAAGCACCGACGTTATTCAGTGGTAGAATATTGGGCTGGTACCCAGGGGACCCGGGTTCAAGCCCCACTGTGTCATATGTGTAAGGTTATTTTTTATTTTCGTGCGATTTGGTTACGAACACGGCCGGTGGCAGCGGCTGCTGCTGCTACAGAACCAAAAGCTGCGCGTGACTCGAAAAGTGATGTTATAAGAGCTTCCGCTGTAAAACCTTTCATATGTAAACAACGTACCCACACAGCCTGTTTAAAGCCCTGTCTTTTTTCGCGGGAGCTTTTCTGCTGCAAATTAATCCTAAAAAAATTAAAGTCCAGCGGGTTTTCAGGAATAATCGTGTCTTTATTATCAACATATATCGAGCCTAAGAAGCACTTAATTCACAGTCCACAGTCGCGATTGTGGAAGTGTGTACGTAGTCTTCCAAGATTCCAGTGTTTCATGTCCTTCCGCCTTCTAGCGCGAGGATTTCTTAGGCGGCAGCAATCGCATCTTTGCGGGTTTAATGAATTACCAGCAACAAACCGAACTCGTGCGTGTTTATGGCAACGTTATTGTGGAAACCGCAATACGTACATACAGACAAGACCAGGATAAAAATAATAGTGTAGCACATGCTTATAAAGAAGGTGCACAGGCAGGGGTTCGTCATAATTTGATTATTAACAAGGAACGTGCGAACAAATGAAAAACTGAAAACATGCCACGTATTAGCAGGGATTAGACAAATGAAAAATAGTTAACGCGTGATAAGAACAGATAAATTTTCTATATTAGACAGATAGGGCACGGCGGGCATGGTGGCACTACAAGAGCACGGTGGCTCTATACGAGCATGCGGATTGCTAATTCGTTCCTTCTTCTTGTGCACCACATCACCGTAGTCCTGTTGATACCATGGGCCGCGCTGCCAGTGACGTTTGTTGGGGCAAGGAAAGGCGAAGTTCATGACTGCCTCGGACTGCATTCACGGTTTCCACCGTATCTGCCCGCCTACCAGCGACACCGCACAGCCCCAACAACTTCCGGCATTGCTGCATCCGTCATCACTCATCCAGTTCCGCAATCGACTTCATCGCCTCCCAGTATAAATGTACTGCTTCCTAGGCCGGCGACCATAGGGCACGGCGGCACTACGAGCATGCGGATCTTCTTGTGCAGCATATCCCCGTAGTCTTGCTGATACCATGGGCAGCGCTGCCAGTGACGTATGTTGCGGCAAGGAAAGTCGAAGTTTATAACTGCCTCGGACTGCATTCACGGTTTCCACCGTATCTGCCCGCCTACCAGGGACAACCCACAGCCCCAACAACTTCCGGCCTTGCTGCATCCGTAATCACTCATCCAGTTCCGCAATCGACTACAACGCCTCCAAGTATAAATGTACCGCTCCCTAGCCCGGCGAACATAGGGCACAGCGGTACTACGAGCATGCGGATCGCTAATCCGTTCCTTCTTCTTGTGCTGGTAAGGAAACAGTATGTCTTATGCATTCGTTCAGATAACCGCTTCTTTGTGGTGCTGCCGTGCCCAGGGCTGCTCCTTTCTCAAGTGTGCAGTTTGGTGCCTTGTCTCAGGGAACTGCTACTGTTGTCTGCTAATGTTGAGACAAACCCAGGTCCTGAGTTAGCAGTGGTATTAAAACAGCTTCAGCACATTGTTGAATTACTAAAAATAATCAAAGAAGGGCGACTGACTTTGATTGAGTCGAAGCTGACTACCTTTGACAGCAAAATTTCAAGTTGCGTGACCCAAGTCTCTAATCTCCAGAGGAAAGTGGTGGACCTGGAAATGAAAGGGGACGATCTCGAAAATCGCTCGAGGAGATCAAATCTTATTGTTTATCACGTGGACGAGAACCCAAACGGAAGCGAGGATTTTTTGGATCAGGTAGTTAACAGTAAGGTTACGACAGGCCTTTTGAAGGTGAACCCTATTTCTATTGAACGAGCACACAGGCTTCGGAAACCTAACAGTGAAAAAACAAGGCCAATCATTTGCAAGCTCCTAGAATACCGTGATAAAGAGAGAGACCTAAAAAATTGTTGCTGCCTGAAAGATAGCAATATTTCTATTGGTGAAGATTTTTTGCCTGTGTGCGAGACATTCGAAGAAAGTTATGGAAGAGTGCAAAGGCAAACAAGTCATCGGGTGACAAAGTTTTCCTTGTGTTTGACAAAGTGAAAATTAACAATTTTCTTTATCGATTGGATGATGCTACAAATGATAAATTGCCGCTGTTAACCAGTCCTGTTAAGTAATGTGCTCCAAAAAACCCTCAAGGCGAAGGACCGTACCTGCGAAGCCGCCGCCAACAGCAACAGATGATATAAGACTTCTGCATGTTAACTGTCGTAGCGTCCTCACCAAAGTAGAGTCCCTGGAGTCTGTGCTTCTTGGGCTTGATCCTCACTTCGTAGATTTAACGGAAACCTGGCTAATAAAAGAAGTTTATGATTACGAAATAGCCCCCCCCCCCCCCCACTACAATGTCGTGCGTAAAGATAGCCCTACATGAGGCAGGGGCGTTGCGCACTTCATTAAACGTGACATCACGTTCACGGTGCTCCCAGAAGTCGAAAATGTTGAAACTATTTTTTGTAGGTTAGAGCTCGATTCATGCTTTCTTATTGTGGGATGTTGTTATTGAAGCCCATCCACGGAATCAGGATTCATGCCGTCACTCTACCATTATATGGAACAGCACGTGCTGACTGCGAGACTGGTTTTGTTATGGGATTTTAATCTTCCTGACATAAACTGGAAGACGATGCAGTTCCACTCAGCTAGTGTTGAAACCCTCATAGACACCATGCTTCGGTTTGATCTCTTGCAAATAGTCGATATGCCTACACGAATACAGAAAATTCTGCAAGTATACTCGATCTTGTATATCTGAGCGACCATTTCCCGCCAGGGAAAACTAGCTTTGACATACTGAATGACCTTTCGGATCATAAGGTTATCTTCTGCAGCGTCCCTTTTAAAGACGTACAAATTCCTAGAAAGTCCAAAATTACATACACAGACTTCAGTTCTGCAGATGATAGCAGTATATTAAATCACCTAATTATGGAACTGGATGATTTCTGAGATCTCTCAGAGACCACAGCTTCTGATATTGACGCGCTTTGGTGAAAGTTCTAAAATATAATTTCTCAGTGCATAAAAAAATACGTTTCTACTAAGACCAAAAAAACTAAACACCATAACCCATGGATCACTCGCGACATAATCCACGCCAAACCTAAGGTAAAGCGATTGAGGAAGTGTTTGAGATGAAACCCTTGACACGTAGCAAAAACAAATCTTAGAAACGCAATAGACGACATGAAAGCAAAAATTACAAAATAAAAAGCTACCTACATTGAGACAACGCTACCAAATTTTCTGAAAAACTCTCCTCAAGAGTTCTGGAATTACCTTAAACCTAAAACGTCTAGCAAAACGTCAACACCGGAGAAGAAAAGCCATGTAGACGCAGACTCACTAAATGAATACTTTAAATCCGTATTCTTTGTAGATAACGGTAACTTACCTGAATTGGACCATATTTTCCTTAAGCAGATTGACCCCACTCACTGTAACCGAGAACGGGATATACCACCTGCTGCTTAAATTAGACGCCAAGAAAGCCACGGGCCTTGAGGATATTCCTAACATTTTTCTTGTAAGATATGCGGAACTATTAGCCAAATATTTATGCATTCTTTTTAATAAGTCCCTATCAGTTGGTGGTCTTCCACAATACTGGAATATTGCCAAGGTTATTCCAGTGCATAAATCAGGAAATGCAGATGACTTCGCCAACTTTTGTCCCATTTGTTTAACATGCACTGTATGCAAAATACTAGAACACGTCATCCTCAAACACATTACGTCATTTTTTGAGAGCGAAAATATTTTATCGCTGTACCAGCACGGCCTTCGGCGAGGTTATCTACTGTAACGCAGCTAGTAGAACTAACGCCCGATATATTAAACTGTTTTAACAATCAGAAACTAATTGGCCTAATCTTGCTAGACTTTTCGAAGGACTTCGATAAAGTATCTTATGTAGAACTACTCCGAAAGCTAGAAAATGTGCTTGGAGACACAGTCATTATTAATTGAATAAAGATTACCCAACTAATTGCATGCAGTACGTAGAATACAACAATAAGACATCCGCAATCACACCGGTATCATCAGGTGTTCCTCAAGGTTCTGTTTTGGCTCCTATTCTCTTTCTTATTTTTATTAATGATTTACCATCACGAGTACCAGTTAATATAAAACTCAGGTCGCGGGTTCGATTCCCGGCTGCGGCGGCTGCATTTCCGATGGAGGCGGAAATGTTGTAGGCCCGTGTGCTCAGATTTGGGCGCACGTTAAAGAACCCCAGGTGGTCGAAATTTCCGGAGCCCTCCACTACGGCGTCTCTCATAATCATATGGTGGTTTTGGGACGTTAAACCCCACAAATCAATCAATCAATTAATATAAAACTATTCGCAGATGATTGTGTGATATACAGCGAAATTAATAAAGTTCCAGATAGTGTTGCTCTACAAAACGTCCTGGCAAAGGTATGCGATTGGTGTTGGGAAAATTAAATGCTGTTGAACTTCAAAAAGTGTTCGCTCCTGACTATAAGCAGAAAAAGAAAGATTTTAGAAATTCATTATATTATCAAAAATACCCATCTTGCGTTGGTAACGGAGCATAAATACCTAGGAGTTACATTAACCACCGATTACAGATGGCAATCGCATATTAACAACATCACTTCTTCAGCATTGAAACGTCTGTTTATGCTCCGACGACGACTGTGACAGGCCCCACCTCACGTAATGCTGTTTGCCTACACGACGTATGTCCGGTTCGTACTTCAATACGCCAATATAGTCTGGGCCCCTTTTACTAAAGAAATAATCAATAAGTTAGAAGGTGTCCAAAAAAAAGCGTTAAGGTTTATCTTTAACCGATTTAAAATGAGCGACTCTCTGACAGAGCTACTAAAACAAGCTGGCATGTTCACCCTCGATAATAGAATCAAGATAGCTAGATTAAAATTTTTGTAAGAACCAATTCACGGTCACCTAAAATTAGAGGCCTCAGACTATATATCCGTAGATCGATCAAGGCAAATCAGACTAAAACTTCCCCATAGGCTAACAGAATACTGGTTCAACGTTGACTGTTTCAATTACGCTTTCTTTCCATTAGCAATAAGGGAATGGAATTCTCTAGGCAACTCAATAACTGGAGCACAAGTTTAACGGTGTTCTTAAGGCTGGTAGAAAAGAAAATTGACACGATGTGACTATAACTTGTTATCACTGAGTGAATGTGTGTATCAGCTCATTTGTGTTTCATCTTATCACTAAATCATGATTTTTTGAAAACATTTGCAATAAAAAGTATTTTTCGCTATAATCCCTTACGCAAAGGAATGTTGTAACCTGTAATATCAAAACCTGTACGGTATGTTACTTTTGTAAAATGTATTCGTTCCTTGTTCATGCTTATTCAATGAAGAATGTATAATGTGTACTACACTCCACCGACTGTGTAAACCCACATTTCTTGACAATATGTGCCATCTACTCTGTTTATGCCCTTCCTGCGAGAATCCCGTGAGGGATTGGCAGTATGTTCACATACATAAATAAATATAACAGTTATGTAACAGGGGCCTTATCTGTGCTGTCCAAATGAGCGGGGTTGCTGCTGCTCGCCACAGTAATCTCTGCCGAAAACAGTGGTGGGCTCGTTTCGTGTTTCCATGTTTCTTGTAGAAACATTATGCTAACTTCACATGTTGCTGTTGATGTCCGTACGGGCGCACATGAAAAAAAAACGTAACTGTGTACTGCCGCTCGGATTCTCGGAGACCGGCTCAGTGTACATACGTGTGACACAAATACATTCCTTTCTTGTGTTCCTTCCTCAGTGCGCACCGCTGGACAAGCAGGTTTCGGGACAGTAGGCACAGTAGGCCCAACTAATTCAGAGGGGCACAATGGTGGCTATAAAAGTTAGCATTACATGTACGTTCGAGAAGTTTGAGCAAATGCAGTGCGCCGCTTGCATAAAAGTTTCGAGGCTGGTGCATGAAAGTTTGCCTACATGATGACTGCTATGACACACTTGATTTGAATTTTGGTCAGTTCACATGTGATATTAATGAAACCAAATACACTTTTTCTCATGGCATACTGTTACGTACTCAGTAGGCGTTTGGGGGTTCATTGGTACTTGGTTACGATGATGAGCCGGATGCAAGAGAGATCATCTTCCTGGTTCATTCTCCTTGGCTTGTTCCTCGTTTTCCTAGTGCGCATTTTCCTCCTCGCAGACGAAGGGCGCCGCGCATTTCATGCAACGTCTCGCTGACTGAAAGATTTCAGGTGAGCCACGTGTATAACCTCTCTCTTGCGAGAGCGTCTCCTGCTAGCTGTGAGGCGTGCCATGCGGTAGTCGACGGTGCTCAGGCGGTCAAGAACAACACACGGTCCAGTGTAGTGGGCAAGCAGGTTTTGAAACAAGCCACGCTTGCGCGAAGTTTTCCACACCAACACAAGGTCTCCCGAAATATAGGTGTCTTGCTGGTGCTTGCTGACATAACAGATTTTCTCGATCTGTCTTGCGAGGCTATTGTGTGTAAATGGGCAAGGCGGCGAGCTTCTTCGGCAAGACAAAGAGTTTCTGCGAGATGCGTAGCGTCATAGTCAGAAAAGGAAAATATCGTGCCCAGAGTAGAACGTGGGGGTCGAGCATAGAGGAGAAAAAACGGGCTGTAGATGGTGGTCGCATGTTGGGCAGTATTAAAGGCGTACGTGACGAATGGTAAGACGTCGTGCAAGTTCTTGTGATTCCAAGCAACGTACATCAAAGACATGTTTACTAGTGCTTGGATTGTTCGCTCGGTGAGGCCATTGGTCTGCGGGTGATAAGGCGTTCAATGTCCGAGTTCTGAGCCACACATACGGAGAAGTTACTCGACAACATCAGCCGTAAACTGAGGTCCACGGTCACTTATAATGACGCGGGAAGATCCACGATGCAGTAAGATAGAATAGAGAAGGAAGGCCGACACTTGACCAGCAGTCGCGAATGGCAGGGCAGTCGTTTCTCAGTACCGTGTAAGGTGTTCAGCATATACCAATTTCATGTGTTGCCTTTCGACGAGAGCGGGAAAGACCCATAATGTCAATGCCAATTTGGTTAAAAGGAGAACTGGGAGGCGTACGAGGCTGTAGATGTCCGGCTGGAGCTACTGAGATTTATGCGTCTGGCAATATGCACAACTGGCCACGTACAACTCAACCGACTAGCGCATGCGTGGCCAGTAAAAGCGTCCCTGTTTACGATGAAGAGTGCGCGTTCTTCCCAAATGACCTGAAGTGGCGTCGTCATGAATGGCGCGCAACACAAATGAACGTAGTGCCCCTGAAACCACCAGCAGAAAACGAGCACAAGGGCCAGTGATAGTTTGCTTGTGCAATAAGCCATCACGAGCGCGAAACCGGCCTGGAGTGGATGCTCGTGCAAGGCCGAATAAGAGATTCAAGCTCACGTCCTTTCACTGCTCAGTTTCGGCGGTGTCTTTATCTGGGAACGTTAGTGCCACAGACGCCACGAGATGATCGAAATTGTCAGCATCGCAAACTGTCGTATCAAGTGGCATCCTAGATAGGCAGTCTGCTTCAGCGTGTTTCCTGCCACTCGTACAATAGCATGAAATGGTATTCTTGCAACCAGATAGCTCACCGTGCAAGATGGCCGGACGGATCCCGAATGTTGACTAGACAGCTCAAGGAATGGTGATCTCTAAATACTTGAAAAGGACGACCAAACACGTATGAGTGGAATTGCTGCGCAGCAAAAACAAGTGTGAGACTTTCTTGCTCCGACACAGCGTAATTGCCTTACAGCTTGCTTAATGTCCGACTGGCATATGTGACCACGTGTTTCTTTTGATTATATCGCTGTACCAGGACTGCACCTATGTCGATGCCACTTGCGTCAGTGTAAACTTCAATCACCGCAGAAGGATTGAAGTGCCGAGGGCTGCGGCATGAGCAAGAACTTTATAAAAAATTGCAATTGCAAAGTGCAAGTCACTTGATGAAAAATTCGCAATCAGCACTAGAATTAAAACCAGCACCTTAGCGGAGACCACAGGTCAGGAGATGGTCAACTTCAGCAAATGCGGGAATACATCGGCGAAAATAAGAGCAGAGGCCCGAGAAGCCCCAAAGCTCCTTCGTTGAGCAAGTGGTTTAAAAGCTTTAACAGCCTCTGTCTTAATTGGGTTGGGCCTGATGCCATCCTCGTTGACGAGGTTTCCAAACACTAATGTTTGTCGCGCACCGAAACGACACTTATTTGCCTTAAGAACCAGGCCAGCATTTCGAATACACTCTTGCACAATATCTACCTGTTGGTTATGCTCGCTGAATGCATACACCCGCAGATCAGAACGTCGTCAAGATAACACATGCAGATGCTCCACTTTAGTCTGCGTAGAATGATGTTCATAAACCTTTCAAATGCAACGGGTGCAATGCATCGACTAAAGGGCATCACATTAAACTCATATAGTCCGTGCGGGGTAACAAAAGCCGTCTTTTTTTTTTCCTTCGGATGTACAGGTATTTTCTAGTCGCCTGAACGTAAGTCTATGGACGAAAACTTGGATGCTGAATGGAGGCAGTCTAAAGCATCAACGATTCGCGGAGAGGGTAGAGATCTCTCTTGGTGACGCAGTTCAGGCGACGATAGTTTACACAGAATGTTCAGCTACTGTCGTTTTTTTACAAAAATCACTAGAGCTACCCAAGGACTTCATGATTCTTTAATAACACCCTTCTGCAGCCTATCACGTACTTGTTCGTCAATAATTATGCGCTCAGAGGGCCACACTTGGTAGGGTTTTTCACAAATGGACTGTGCTTTTACTGTGTTTATTCTGTGGCGAGTACGAGACGCTGGAATGGTGCGAGTTTGGTTACTCCGGTAAAAACCGGAAACCACCATGCAGTTTAACAGGACATCTAAAAGCATGCGGCGCTTGTCGGTAGAAAGTGCTTTGTCGATCATAGGTAAAATATTTGAATCCGATGGACACGTATTGACTGGCGCCCCAACTTCAGCATCACTGAGGGCCGCCCCGGAGATCGGTGAGTAGGTTTTGAACGCGGCAAGCTTCAGTGCCCCTTGTAGAACCACTGACTTAGCTAAACACTTTACCGCCCATAGTCATGCGCGTGCTTGAACAATTCTTACTTTGCAATGGGGCACCAATGCGTTTTTCTTAACGCAACTGAAATAAAAGGCTCCGCTCTTTGCAATGGGGCACCAATGCGTTTTTCTTAACGCAAATGAAATAAAAGGCTCCGCTAATGCGTCCAACACGATGTCAATGCTTAGATGCGTGAAGAATATACCAGAACACATACTGCAGAGAACTCAGAACAACGCAATCTTCACTGACCCGGAGCGCGCCGTGCTCTCTGTCCGAATTTTCTAATATTTCTCCAGGCACAGCATCACATATGCACACTACGCGTGAATGTGCACACATATGCACATTCATGCGTAGTGAATCTGGCCAACTTTGTGCATGGCAACTGTGACGCTACACGGTCCGGTCAGTCCGCTTCTTGAGGCGGGTAATTTGAAGTGTTCTAACCCAATGTGGGACACAAAAACTTGGTTTTATTTCAAAATATATCTCTTGCATGACACAAAAGTAATACTATGAGGTTTGTGGACTGTCATTTCCCCAATTAACGTTGAATTAGAGTTGATTTTAGTGTCCCTTTATTGTTTCGTAGAGTAAAGAAAGCATCAGAGGAGCTGCGCACTTGAATGCTAATTCTGTGTTTGAGATATCATTGTCAGAGCCGAAGGGCAAGTAATTGGGTGCAGTTTGTTTTCATTTTTATTCACCGTGCTTAGAAACACCATTTTAATGAAGAAAATTTTTGATGTTTCCAGCTATAATAAATTTTCTTTAAATTGTAGAGTAACCAACCACTGCTACATGTCACACTGTTATTCTTTCATTCATTCTATGTTCTTTAAAGGCCCCGAAAAATAGAAAGAGAAAAGTAAAAAATGTGGTGATAAAAATGCACACTTTTTTGATGAACTCAAATGAGCAGGTGATGTCGTATGTAAGGCCGTTCCCATCTAGAGCTACACGTGGGGAAATGATGAAGAAGTGACATTGTGAACTTTGTGGCGAGCAACATTGAAAGAAAGACCATTGCGATGTGATACTCGTGCTGGGGGCGAGATGTAGGGTGCGATGGAGAGAACTGTAAAAAATGGCAGCATATCCACGGAGTGAATGATGGAGAGTGGGGCGAAGCATCCGTCGGTTCATTCATTCTTGCTTCCATCCGTCCATGCATCCGTCTGTGTGACCGTCCATACATTCGACCGCCCGTCCGTGCGTGCGTCTGTTCGTCAGTACGCACGTCCATCTGTGCGTGCATCCATGCAACTGCTCCTGCGTCCATCTATGCGTCGATCCGTCCGTGCAGCCATCCGTGCGTCCGTCTATGCATATGTCTGTGTCCGTTCAACGACCTATTAAACAGTCCAAGTACTACCATTTCGCATCTTTTCATCATATATTTCTCATAGAGAAGCACCATCATCTAGCGGACACTCCAAGGACTGAACGAAAGGAGGCACACGCACACTTTCTTACAGCTTGCGCCTCGTGTCTACTTACTACCTTTAACCACCTCGAGTTCATGGCATAATTCACTGTATTAGTGGCACTGTGGCCCAACCCTCGCTAACCCTTTCTAAAACCAAGAAGGTTACACCCAGCGAGTATAACGTAGCGACCCTTTCTTGTCAGATAGTGTTCAGTGTACATGCCAATGGCTGCTAAGGGGTAATGAGAGGCAGGAGAATTCGGCTTTTAGTAAACGCGCACGCTGCGATTTTTTTATTGTTCAACAACACACAGAAAAAATCTCCCACCGGCACCATCTTTGAGGTCGAAATCTAAGACTGGTTACGCATTACGACTACTGCTACTACTACGAGGGACGAACGGGGGCCGCTTTAAGGAGCTTCGCCCCTAAAAAAACTTTGAATTACACACCCGGGACCGCTGAGTACCAGCTTAACACTCTAGTACTGCTTGTAACTTCTCAAAACTTGCTTTAGGCAGGCATGAACTAGCACCAATGGCACAGTGGGGCTCGAACCCGTGTCCGCTTGCTGCCAGCCCAGTATTCTACAACTGAGCTACACCGGTGCTTGTGACTTGTCAAACTTGCCTTAGGCAGGCTTGATGTGGGGAAAGCAATCATGTAAATACGGCGTAAAGAGTGTTTTAGAAAGGCGAACGAACAACAGTCGTCACACAATGCGAAGAGCGTAACGAGGGGGCCGTCCAATGCTCCAAACCATCACAAAAACTTCTTGTTCCCCTATTACCTATGGCGCATACCCGCTTCAGCCATATAATCTCATCATCGTCAGCCACTGCATGGGCTATTGGCACGAAATTTCTAGCAAACGTTCAGCGGATACCACGCTTCTTAGAAGAATGACGAAAACTAGCATAGCAAATGCCGGTCTACTACCCAAAAATTTATTGATGCTACCGTAGTGTGTACCAAGCAAGTGTGCTTGCAGTAGCTACCCAATGAGTGTTTTGAAAGGCTCTAAGAGGCCGCTTTTTTAGGTTTCCGTGTGACTGTGCTGCGCCTAAACCGCGCAGGCCTGGCGTTTTTAATTATAATTTGAGCAGGGCTCGATGAGTAGTGGAAAATGCTTTCGGTGTACTCGTCCAGAAAGGGCGAATTCTTCGTCGGCCATTTGAAGCAAAGGAAGAGAACACAAGAAAAATTGTGTCTGCCTGTTTGGCTTTGCACAAATTCTTTCGCGCCTGTATCGCGATCATGTGTACTGCCCTCTAGCCACCACAGATAGTGAAGACTGGCAAGGTTGTAATAATACAGATATGAGTTGGAGGACTGAGGGAGCAGTAAATGGTGCACTGACTACATTAGCCGGCACAGGTTCAAATTCGGCATGTAAGCATGGCTTATGAACATGTTTTATTTTGCGCGCATGTTAATAATGTGATATCCTAAAACACACTCAGAATTTTTATGCCTCAAGATCACGCCCATCTTGAAATATATTTTGCAGGCCCACTCATGTCATTCGTGTAAGCTGTGCAAACATTTCATAACATAGGACAAGGTGCCATGGCAGGTGAAACATGTAAAAGACTGCATATGATAACAAGTCAAGTAGGTTTATGCCTTCTTGGCACATCTCTGCAGCATGGACAGCATCGCAGCAGAAAACTACTACATAAGAAATGCAGAGCAAAATACCAATGAAGAGGTACTTTCTAATGCTGCCTATTCGCTGCCTTCACCTCATGATTAGCTACCAAATGAAAAATCACTTCGTACTAGGCATGTCTGTATCAAAACGTGAAAACATATCTAAAAAATTAAGCAAAGACAAATGAACTTCAAAAAAAAAAAGGCGAGACTATTCGAAGTCATGTGAACATATAGATCTTTAGTATGAAAACACAGCTTGTGTCGAAACAGGAGAAATTTCGGCTTTATTTGCAGTCCAATTATTCAAATTTTGCTCCCCGCCTGACCTCATTCACTGTATGGTACACCAAATTTTGTATTTCAATCATTGTATCATACCTTGCCTCACTCATATTCACAACTTGGCATTAACATCTGGCAATTTTTCACAACGGATGAAAGTTGCAAGGGTAACTGTGGTAGACAAAGGTGGTTAAAGAGATAATTTAGGCAATTACCGACAAAAATCAACTCTTCCTTTGTTTTCCAAAGGTTTAGAAAAACTATTCTACTCAGAATGACCTCTTTTTTTGACAAGCATTGGGCAGTTTCGCGACCATGCACAAACTACGGTTTTCAAACACTTTCCTACTGCCTTCTTTCAATACTAAACAAATATAAAATAAGTTATGACAGCATACGTCATATTTTCAAAAAGAGAATGCTTCAACTAATTTTATAAACACCAATGTTTGTTGCTTATGATTATGTCTGTTGAGAATGTTTGTTTCATACTTTTTTTCGCTTCTTCTCTAAATGCTTTGCTTTATGTATTTCTAGTTTACTATTGTGACAAGTAAGAATGCTTCTTATTATTTACTGCTTCTTTTAATTTTCTGGGAGTTGGGACTAGTCAAGCTGCATACATGCAGCTTTTATACCACCATCCTTGTTGTTTAAACATGTTTTGATATATGTGGCAATAAAGTTCACTTCACTTCACTTCACTTCACTTCACTTCACTTGTATGAGACTGGTCATCCAAAGGCAACATACGGAGCATGCCAGCTGTGGTGAGTCTAAAATGGTAGCGGATATTCTTTTATTGGTTTAGGCTTTCCCGCGATGTTTTAAGGTGCTCTAAACATGTAGCTGCCACGCCTTCATAATGTTCTGCAATAAAATCAGTCACAACCTACGTCTTTCGGTTTCTTGTTGTTCTAAGAGACTTCCTAACTCTTGGTGCAGAGTTGGAAAACCTAACTTAGTAAATACATCTTATATGGTTTGAGCAAATCATGTGTAGCAACCAATACAATGTTCTTGCCTTATGTGTGCCTCCTCTCCTTTTATTTCAAGTACATCAGTATATTGTTGCCTGCATGAATAATTTCTAAAATCAAGAGCTGTGAGTGCCTTACAAACCTACAAGACAATACATATTCCTCTACTTGCGAATGTCAGTCAATATCACATGTAAACTCATTATTAAGTTTGAGGACTATCGGTTGTTTCTGCCTGACGACTGCTTAGGTTTTAGGGGCTGCTGCCGCACCTCTCCAGTTCTCCTGGGGCGGCTTTAAGAATGTCACCGTCCATGAACTCTTCTACCTCATCCTGGCTTGTGCCTTCTTCAGTGTAACATTCTGTCCTGCATCAAGCAAAAATAAACTCCTCTTTTATATTTACTCTAGGAATGTTCTAAATATCTTTATCATACATATGCCGTCATACTCAATAGGTTGAAAATCCAGTCCATGATCAAAGTGGGCACAGCACTACAAAGCAGTGCCGACATAGCGAAGTTTGTTCAAGCTTACAGTTTCTACTACTGGTTCACATAAAAAACAGCGCCAATAACGATGGACAAGAAAAAGAGACCGACAGCGGCACTGACTTACAGGATTTATTTGCTGGAACCACGCAATACATACTTGAGCAGTATCTGACAAAAAAGAGAAAATACAAACCAAAGAAAACATAATTCACCTAACACCCGAGTAATCATCGTGACAGCGCTCCATGAACAACATGTCTGCCAACGTTCTATATCTTGTTGTAAGTCAGTTCCACTGTCTGTCTCCTTCTTTTCTTGTCCCTCGTTATTGGCGCTGTTTTTTATGTGAATCATGTCGTACCAACTCACCCAAGCAACCACGTTAGCTACTACTGATATTATTTCAACCAATTTAACACTTACGCAGTTAAGGCTTGGGGCCCCTTCAACGGTGCTTATTGTGCGACTACTCAAAATGAGCAGGAATGTGCATCGTGCACAGCAGTGAAAATCAACGCGTCTCTAAAACTACTTCGGTGCAGTACGATACCACTAACAATTTCGCAACCATAGATACAATTTCATATTCATTTCAAGTTACTTACCCTCCGGCCTGTTTAAAACTGATGTTGCTGCATATGCTGCAAGAAACGTTGAGAACATACAATGAGTTGTTGAAGTTGAAGTTTATTGTGACATCATGAAAAAACAAGTGACATAGTTCATAAGTATTACAGAAGGAGCTGCCGAAGTAAACACTGTCAGGGGGACCTCCTAGTGATAATGTGCTGATTGGAATACAGGGCAGGCAAATGTCGAGCAAAGAAAAGCATATTCGAAACACGGAAAGCGAAAAAACACAAGAAAAAGCAAAGATAATTCAATAGCATGAAATGCAACAATAGTACAGAAACGTACACATTAGTACATTCTGAGACTCGACGCGATTTCTAAGTTAACAAGGCGTAAAACAATTCACAATTGCTAAAACACATTTGCTGAAGACGATTGAAAAATGAAAAAAAGAAAAACAAATATGAGTTAAGAAAACGTGAAACATGGTACCATAAAATGTTAGCAAAGATGTTGAAGTAAATGTTTCTTTAATTGTGCTTTAAATGATGCTATATTGCGGCACATTCTAATGGACGTATGTAGTGAATTCCAGAGGTAAATACCAGAAAACAACGTTGTCTGTTTACCATAGTTTGAGTGCACCACCGACAAGAGTTAACTATGTTGTAAGAAAAATCTGGTCGAATTTAGATTTATAAGATAATGCGATGGAATACTGTTTATTTCAATATCACGCTGACGCGCGCGAAATATGACCATACATAATTTCAGAGATATAGAATGATGGGTAGGTATAATGCCAAGATTTCTATGGATAGGCATAGCGGAGTCATTCCAGTGACTAAAGGTTATAATCCGCAAAGCTTTACTCTGTAAATGAGTAATCTTGGACAGATGAGTCCTATAGGCGTTTCTCCAGGAAGAACAACAGTATGTCAGGTGAGTATGAATGAAGGCGAAGTATAGTGAGCAAAGAAATTGCAAAAGGAAGGAAGTGCAGGTTTTAATCAGAACTCAAATTCCAAAATAAATTTTGCACAAAATAGCGGCAATGTGCTTATCAAACTTTAGGTGAGAATTAATAGTAACACCGAGAAACGTGAATGAGTCAGACGGGAGAATAACATGCGCATATATGGTTAGGCGGGCAAGAATAGTATGGTGTTACGTCGAGAGTGAAATAGCATGAATGTAGTGTCAATCGGGTTAAGTACGAGCTGATTATTGCGGCAACACTGTACGATTTTGGCTGCGTCTTTATTTATATTCTCTAAGTAAGCAATCTAAATTACTATCAGAGGAAAATATCGTAGTGTCATCGGCATATAGGGTACATCTAGATGAAATAAGACATTTTGGTAAGTCATTGATGTACAATAAAAAAATAGAGGTCCTAGTATTGAACCTTGAGGAACACCTTGATTTATGGTATAAGAGTTACAAAAAGAATTGCCCAATAGAACAAGCTGATATCTGTTCAACAGATAAATACGTATAAGCGTTAGTGTCGCACCATAAATACCATAGGAGTCTAATAATGTGAAAAGGATGGCATGATTGATAGTGTCAAATTCATAAAATTCCTACTCATTTATAAAATGCTGTGAGTTCAGATACAGATGTGGCATACGTGATGTTACAGCATTTGACAATACTAACTCTAATCAACAATAAATTGCCAGAATGTTGTGGAAACTAAAAAACTCGTGAGACAGGTAACGAAACTCACATGGGCACTCACGTGAACTTTCTTCATTATGGGCACCATTGCCTTGAAGTGCCTCTAGGTCAGAGAAAGAATTTCAGTGGCTCCAGCCCCATTTTTTGTTTTTTGTCAGTTTAGTATAACTGTCTTAGGCTTTTGAAATTTGTGGGGCACGTTGCCGCTGCGAATGAAGAAAAACATTTTCACAACTCATTGCGACGTAGCACAGCTGTGCAACCTAATATGAAGCGTTGGATGTCCAATTTCCTTCAGTCGCAATTCAAAGCACTCTTGATCTTTTTTTCGTGCATGAACTGTAGTCATTCAGCAGTCTCAACAAAAAACTGATAAAAATGAATTGTAGGCGAGCCTTATTATTCCTGCAAATACTAGAAAAGTGGAAGAAAACTACACCACATACATCAATTTGTACATTCACGTGTGTGAGTGTCGCACAGACCACTGAAATGTCATAAACTGCAGAAAGGGGTAGGTTCAGCGTCCTGTGCCGTAAGGAACCTTAAGATTACGCTAAGCTGGATCGAGTCTTGCAATCTCCTGCTGTGACTGCGGACTGACGCCTTGAGCGAGCGTACAAACATGGCGAGTGTGCCAAACTTGCATGGTTTCTGAACTCCGATTTCAATTGCTAGCGAAAGCGCAGTGATTTCCCAAGAAAACGTGCCACTCCTCAAATATTTGGATATTCGTGGAGAGGCTTTCTGCTTACTCATATCGAAATATCTCGTGCTGACTGTTTAAACGCACGCTACAAAAAGACAATAGAGATAGCATTTTTTAGCTTAGTATCGCTAACGCTTAGCCGGTCGCAGATGTAGCGTCCCGAGAGAGTGCAAAAAACTGCTTAGGTATTGGAACTTGAAGAGCAAAACAGCGAGCTTGAATGCAAGGGATAAAAACGATGGGAAGAAGCTTCACGCACCGGTCAGTTGGCTCCATGACCGGAGCGAAAGATACGTTCTACGTTCCCCCGCTCGCACGATCGTTCTGTGCACATGCACTGTAGGTAAAACATTGCGTTTGTGTGTTCATATAGTCACGCGATCTACACTTCCTTTTCTGCGTTCGTATGTAAGTCGCTAGCGTTCGACGGCAGGAGTTAAAATTTACCGATGCTATGAAAGATAGACTGTGCGCTTACCGGTCACTCCCAAGACCACTGTTGTCTTGATCCACAGCTCCTTCTTGTACTCAATTACGATTTACGATACTTCTTGTACGAGTATTACAGATTTAATTTGTCAAAAAGCACTGGGTACTGCCTAATGGCATCTAATAAAAGCTTCGTGGCGAAAGCTGTTCGCTCGGACATAGTTGACGCCATTTGGAATAATTTCCCCCTCCTATGTATACTTCAAGAGTACACCAATGCCACCACCGCGACGCGTTGTGATTGGCTGCGGCAAAGGAGCCAGCCTCGGCAGACAACAAAATATTGCTCCGAGAGCGATCACTTTTGGCACGTCGTTTTAACGCAATTAGAGAACATGTTTCGCAGAGAGCACGCCGTTGGCGTCGGTATCAGTGCTTGTGAGCGAAAATCGTCAGTGAGCGAAAATTCAAGAAAGAAGAAAGGAAAGTGAGGTTAAAAATTTTTGGTCTGATTGAGGATCGTACCTGAACCACTCGCATGGCAGGCAAGTGCCCTACCACAAAGCCACGATGTTACTTGCAGGTACTTTGGCAAAAAACACTACATAAATGCCATGATGTGGAAGGAGCCTCCAAAACGTATTTTGTTCGACAGGTTTCACGACGAAAACAAGCCCGTGTGCTGGTTTGTAGGCACAGTTGGGAGGCCATAAAACTACGTCGAAAACGCCCGGGAGAGTGGAGTCGTCCTCGCTAAAGCAAACAGAATTTTTCAAACAGCTCTAAAAATGTACAACTAGGTCCATCTAGCTGAAAATTGACTATGCCTATCTAGAGGCATTGGTACCGCTCTTGAAGGTGCCGGGCACAAACCGTGTACGCGTTAACTTCCGTGGCAACGTTGTTGCGGTTCACACCACACTCGAAGCTGACCCCTTCACTATCCTGGCTGCAAAAAGCATCGGAGAAGTGGCTGTTAATGCCAACAAAGCGACCTGTACCAGCGTAATTCGTGGTGTTGACGCTGATTTTGACGAGGAGGTCCTTGAAAACAACATTGAGAGCTTTTATCTCATTCTCTTTTGTGCCCGTACCAGACGATTTGCGGGTAACCCGCTGCCAGTTGAGATGGCGGTATTCAAGCAGACCGGCCCATCACTCGTCATCGCCACCCTCTGCAGAGCATTGGCTGTGGCACTTTCAGACACACTCATGGAACTTGCACCAGGTCCCCTCGCTGTTCGCACTGTGGCGATCACCACGCCCGTGGCGACTGCTCTGCACGCGGCTCTAAGTACCTACACTGCGGCGGCCACCATCTCACCACCGAGCCCCAATGCCCTCACTGGCAACACGAGAGGAGGGTGCTGAAAGTCATTGCATCTGCGGCCCCATCCTTCTCTCGTCGTGAGGCCAAGTAGAACCTCAAAACTGAAGGAAAAGCCGCGAATTCTCAAGCACTATACATCGGCATTTCCTCGGTAATGCAACCGGGCTGAACGCATGACGCGGTGGTTTCTTCCTCTGCCACCTAACCCTCGGCCCCCGACAGCGAGTGCAAAAGAACATGGTGACTAGTGCCCTCGTCACTGCCATGCAGGCCTTTATCAGAACGATACCGCAATCAGGCCCTGTGTTCGAGCTGTGCAACACGGCCCTGGCCACCATGCTGCCCTCCACCAACATTGCTAGCAGCAAGGTGGTTTGGCCACGGAATCTTCATTGAAATATTCGTTCTCTCCACTGCCGTTACTCTGAGCTGTCTACGCAGCTCTTCCGACACAAGTACGAGGTCTTGCTGCTGCAGGAAATCTATGCCCACGTCGGAACACTCAACCTGACCGGCTTTGTCGACTATCAAAGCACCACGCAGTGTGACCTTCATGAGTGTCGCACAGACCGGTGCAGCACTCCTTCGCATCCTACCGGCAAGTCGCGGGCTTCGGTGTATGTGCGTGGCAACCTTCCTGATGAAGATATATGGTGTTTTTTGGCGCAAGGGCCATTCGATGGCCAAAGAGCGCCAGTTCATGGGACGTGGGATGTGGAAAATAATTGTGATTAGCGGCTGTATAAGGGCCATAAAATTCCTCGCGGTAAGGCGGGTAAGAACATACAAGTAATAAAATCATGACCATGCCGTGAAAGGTGTGTGTGGTGTGAACAGATGACAAAAGTTGGTGATAATAAAAGACGATGGTGGATATGTATGGCTTTAGCACAAGTGCCTCACTCGTTCGTACCCTTGCGTCCAAGGGCCGTGAGGCAAGTGCTTTCTTGTGTAGCCACCGCAGCGAAAACCTCTCTAGAGAGGTCGTGCTACGGAATGACCAGGTATATAATATGAAAACTATGAAGTTCTTTTAAAAACGCTAACAACGATTTATGACTAAAAAGCGGGTCCCTACCGACGAACATTGCAGGGTGTAAAGGTATATGTTGTCGGTAGGGTAATGGAAAATGTTGTTTTCTTATAGTGTCCAATTGTTTGCACTGAATTAAAATGTGAAGAACTGTTAGTGCTTCACCACATCTGTCACACAATGGTGGATCGCCACCTGATAAAAAATATGAGTGTGTCGTGTATGTGTGTCCTATCCTCAGCCTCGTTAATGTTACCTGTGTATGACGTGATTTTGATACTGGTAGCCAATGGCCAAGGTGTGGCTTGATAACGTGTAGTTTGTTTTGTATGTGTGTATCTCACTTGCTCTGCCAGTAGTCCCTGAGCTTTCGTTTGAGAGACGGCTTAAGATCAAGGGCCGGGATTGATGTGGGTGTAGTGGCGGTGCTTTCGTGGACGAATGCAGCAAGCTGATCCGCCATCACGTTGCCTTTAATCTCACGGTGCCCTGGCACCCAGCACACTACAACATGTTGGTTGAGTGTGTACAGTGTGCATAAAATGGAGTAAAGTGAGACGAGAACAGGGTTTTTTTTTGTTTTTTAAGACTGTGCAGAGCCGTTACCACACTGAGCGAGTCTGTATAAATTACTGCTTTTTGTATTTGATATTGTTTGATGTGTTTAGATGCCACAAGTATCGCGTAAGCTTCCGCTGTGAAGATACTTGTGCCTGGAGGTAGAGGGCCAGCATCCGAAAAGGAAGGGCCAACAGCAGCGTAGGACACAGAGGAGTTGGACTTAGAGGCATCTGTAAAAAACTCAGGACGTGTGTATTTGTGTTGAAGTTCCAGGAAGTATGTTCGGATATGGGCAATAGGCGCATGTTTTGTAACTTCTAGGAACGACACATCGCAGTCTATAATCTGCCACTGCCACGGGGGCGGGTATGCTACAGGAGCCATTAAACTGTGTTCAAGTGACACTCCAGTTTGTTCAGCTAGACCCTTCAGGCGTACTGAGAAGGGCTGCCTCATCGAAGACCTGTTTTGGAACAGAATAAAGCTCGTCAGATCATTATTAGTAGAGTATGAGGGGTGCTTCTTGTCTGCTTTCACCTTCAGGAAATATACAAAGGACATGTAAGTTCTCTGCAGATGAAGCGACCACTCATTTCACTCAACATAAAGGCTTTCTACTGGGCTGGTGCGAAAAGCACCCGTAGAAAGGCGGATGCCCAAATGGTGCACGTGGTCCAGCATCTTCAAAGCACTTTGAGTCGCAGACTGATAAACAACCGCCCCATAATCTAAGCGGGTGCGCAAGAGTCTTCTATACAGGTTGATGAGACATTGCCTGTCACTACCCCACGTAGTACGTGACAACACTTTTATAACATTCATGGCTTTTAAACATTTTGTTTTTAGATACTTGATGTGCGGTACGAAGGTCAACTTGTTGTCCAAGATTAAGCCTAGGAATTTATGCTCCGCATTGACAGACAGACGTTGACCGTTCAGTTCAATGTCAGGTTCCGAATGCATGCCTCTCTTTCGAGAGAAAGGGACACAGGTGCTTTTTTGTGGGTTAAGTCGAAATCCGTTTTCATCAGCCCATTTGGAGACCTTGTTCAAACCCAGCTGAACCTGCCGCTCACACATTGCCAAGTTGCATGACTTGAAGCCAAGCTGAACGTCGTCGACATATGTACAATAAAACATATTGCGGGGGATGGACAAGTGCAAGGAATTCATTTTGATAATAAAAAGTGTGCAACTAAGTACACCACCTTGTGGCACACCTGTTTCCTGGACAAATGTTCGGGAGAGAACACTGCCCACACGGACACGGAATGTTCGGTTTGACAGGTAACTTTCAATTATGTGAAAAATTCTTCCGCGCACACCAAGGTGGGACAGGTCTCTTAGAATTCCAAAACGCCATGTTGTATCATAAGCCTTTTCGATATCGAGGAACACAGAGAGAAAATATTGTTTATGGACGAAGGCGTCTCTGATCTGTGCCTCAATACGAACAAGGTGGTCTGTGGTGGATCTACTTTCTCGAAACCCGCACTGAAATGGGTCGAGCAAACTGTTTGTTTCTAAGTAGTGAAGTAAGCGGCAAATAATCATTTTTTTTTTCAAATAGCTTACAGAGGCAGCTTGTTAACGCTATAGGTCCGTAACTTGATACAGTAGAGGGATCCGTTCCCTGCTTCGAAATTGGAATTATAACAGCCTCCTTCCAGGAGGAAGGGATCACGCCTGAAAACCATATGCGATTATAAAGAGAGAGGAGGGTTTCTTTATTCTCGGAGGGTAGTTCTTCAGCATCGCGTACATTACGTTGTCAGAACCTGGGGTAGATGTATTACAGCAGCTGAGTGCTGTTCGCAGTTCTGCTAAGCAGATTGGTGCATTATATGCCTCATTTCTTGGGGATCTTTCTAACTTTTGTTTTTCTTTTCGTGCCTTGTAATTCTGGAAGGATTCGCAGTAGTGTGAGGAGCTCGATATGTGTTCGAAATGTGTGCCAAGAAAGTTGGCTTGATCCTCCAAGCTTTCCCCGAGGCTATTTACTAGTGGAAGAGAATACGTTTGTTGGCCCTTAATTTTCTTTACCTTATTCCACACTTTTCCCTCATCGGTGTACGAGTTGATACTCGATATAAACTTTGTCCAGCTCTCTCGTCTAGCTTGTCGACGCGTTCTCCGTGCCTGCGATTCGACCCGCTTGAAATTTTCCAGGTTTTCTGCTGTAGGGGAATCGCGAAGCAACGCCCATGCTTTGTTCTGAGTGGTCCGTGCTTTCCTGCATGCGTCGTTCTACCATAGGAATCGCCGTTTAGAAGACATGCCACTCGTTTTGGCAATACATTTAGATGCGGCATCAAGTATAAAAGCTGTAAAATACGTGACAGCGTCATCTATGGTCAGGGCAGACAGCTCGGTCCATGTCATTTGTGTAAGAATTCTATACCCTTCCCAATCAGCTGAGTCAATCTTCCATCGAGAAACCTGCGGGGGTAGTTGATCTTTGTTCGGCACACTCAGGATGATTGGGAAGTGATCACTCCCATAAGGGTTTTTAAGAACGTTCCACTTAAAAACAGGTAAAAGGGACGGTGATGAAATGCTAAGATCTATGGAGGAGTATGTTTTGTTTGCAAAGCTAAAATACGTAGGCTCCTTTATATTTAAAAGACAAACTAGAAGAGAAAAGGAGCTGCTCAATGAGACGTCCTCGCGCATCACAGTGAACATCGCCCCACAGGACATTGTGTGCATTAAAATCACCTAGAACCAGGAACGGCTCTGGGAGTTCATCTAATAATGATTCCAGATGACGTCTGTGTAGCTGTTGATCCGGTGGTATGTACACAGAACATATGGTAATGAGTTTCTTAAAAAGTACAGCTCGAATTGCCACTGCCTCAAGGGCCGTTTGGAGCTTCAAATGCTGGCATGCTATACTACGATCGACTATAATGGCTACACCGCCAGATGGTACGACAGGATCTTCCCGCTCTTTTCGGAAAATAATATATTGTCGTAGGAAGTCCTTGTGCTTAGGAGTTAAGTGCGTTTCTTGCACACATAGCACTTTCGCGTTAAACTTACACAGAAGTTCTTGGACGTCATCTAAATTTCTAAGTATTCCCCTTACGTTCCACTGTATGATTTTGTCCATAGTTGAAAAAAAGGGAGAAAGTGCTGTGTGCAAAGAAGACGGGGATTAACTCATTTTACAGGGCCTTTGTCAGGCCCTGTAATCGGCGTTCTTTCCTTTGTGAGGCGGTCGAGCGAAGCTCGCCGCTCCTTCGGCGCTTCCTGCGCCGTTTAGCTTGAACTGGTGTCCATAGCCTCTTGCGAGGCACTGGACACCCGCTCTAAAGAGCGATCTGTGCGTCGCTTAGTTTTCGCCTCGATTGACGAAGTCTTTGTCCCCACCGAGCTGGGGGTTGATGAAGCCCCCTTGGCCTCGTGATTGCCCTGGCTGCTGCCAGAGCTTGTAGAGGTCGCTGGTGTGGACAGGCTGAATGTGGGCAGGGCTGCACTGGCTGCTCCCGCCGCTGGGGCTTGTGGCTTGGCCTCGGCACGCTAGGCGCGGTCCGGGCAACTGCCAAGGGCCTTTGTGGTGCCGCCCTTCGTTGCACCACTTCGTCAAAAGGTGTTTTCAGTGCTAATGATAACGAGACTCGTTGTCTTGCTTCCCTGAATGTGATATTTTCCTTAACTTTTATAGTTATTATTTCTTTTTCTCTTCCAGGCTGGGCACGCTCTGGAGTATGCGGGGTGACTACCTTCGCAGTTTGCACAGAGGACCTCCTCATGACTACATTCATCAGCACTGTGGCCGGTTGTGCCACACTTAGCACACATCAGCTGTCCTCGGCAGCTCTGGGATGCATGACCAAATCGCTGGCATTTGAAACAACGCCTCGGGTTTGGAATGAAGGGTCGGACATGGAGTTTTACATAGCCAGTTTCGAGAGTCTCAGGTAAAGTGGTTGAGTTGAAGGTGAGTATCAAGTGCTTTGTTGCTATTTCATTGTTGTTACGTCTGATTTTGATGCCCTGGACATGTATTACACCTTGATCCTTCCATCCATCACAGAGCTCTTCTTCACTCAGTGTCATCAAATCTTCGTCCGAAACCACGCCCTTCACTGTATTCATGGTACGGTGTGCGCTCACAGAGATGGGGATGTTACCAAAGGCTACGAGGTGCGAGAGTTTATTGTACTGTTCCTTGTCTTTTAATTCGAGAAGCAGATCTCCACTTGCCATCTTCGTGACCTTATAAGCGGTTCCAATTGTCTCTCTCAAGCACTTGGCCACAAGGAAGGGTGAGATTGCTCTAGCTTTTGTAGATGATTATTCGCAGTGGAGGACATGGTATTTTGGGAAAGTTTCTCTGTTTTTGGGCCAAAGTAGGAAAGTTGCGTCGGTGCGTACCCTTTTCGAAGCACGATCAGTTAAAGAGGGGTTCGGGGATGCCATGAGAAAATGTGTATTTTTCGGTAACGGCGCCTACCACCCACCACGGAGTCCAACGAGGGGACGTGGCAGAGCATGTGGGCATGTCTGCGCAGCGCCAGCAGTATGCAGTTACTATAACCCAATATGGTTTACCCTAGTTTGGATAGCCACACAAGGTTAACCCTTGCCGCCAGGAAAAATTGGAAGTAAAATGAAGTGAGGAGAAGACAGGAAAGATGTAAAGTGAGAACAAAAGACGAAGATATAGGGAGAGAGAGATAGGAAAAGGCGACTGCCGATTTCCCCTGGGTGGGTCAGCTCAGAGGTGCCGTCTACGTGAAGCCGGGGCCAAAGGGGTGTGTTTCCTCTGCCGGGGGGCCTTAAAGGTCCAATCACCCAGCGTCGGTTCAACCCCCAGGATCCCCTTTTCCCCGGACACGGCAAAGCCACGCACGGCTAGGCGTGGGAGGGAGTAGAAACTCCCCCGTTGTGGCAACCTTCCTCAGGCTGCGGTGGACATCGAGGACATTCGCTGTGGCCCACACAAAGTCGTCGCCCTGACTGTGCGCATCGGGAGCATGGACACCAGTGTCGCGAGCGTTTACGTGCGCACATAAAACTCCTCGGCACGAGCTTTCACGTGCGCACATAGAATTGCTCGCCACGCTGGGACACAAATTTTGTGTTCCGCCTTCCAGACCGTCTAAATCTTGACGCGGTCATCAGTGGCGACTTCAGCTCTCACTACACCTCTTGGGGCAGTATCGTGACGAACCACCGCGGGGGCGGCCTCCTCGGTGCCGTGCAAAGGGTCAGACTGCTCATTATGAACTTGGGTAGCTGTACTCTCGCGCGCCGTGGTGTATCCAAGAGTGCCATCGGCCTGACTCTCGTGGGCGGTACGTGTAAATATGAGTGGAAACGTGCACCGCACTTTCAGGGCTCTGACCACCATTGTGGTCAGATCCCCTCAGCCAACATCAGGGGCACTCAGACCTACAGTGTTGTGAAGTGGACGCACTTAGTGCCAGTCTCTGGAGACTTCCTCCCCGCACTGGCCGAGTGCCACAACGCAGCTAACACCCACTTTACAGTGTCTGCACCTCCCTCCCCACACCAGACATTTGCCTCTTTGAACTTCGCGCCGCGCGTCGCAGGACGATAATTGTAACAGTGTGCTCGCAGAAGGCGGAACACTGGCGTATCCACAACTGTATTGACACGGTGTGCCACAGGCACGCCAGACTCCATCGCGACTAGAGCTGAGGGAGCCTCGGCTCGTCGATAGATGACCCTCAGAACCATGCCCAAGCCCGGCGCATCTTCACTGCCATTATTCACACCAGAGAGCATCACTGCCCGGTTCTCTGTGTTGCTGCTTCGATGAAGATCGCCACGCAAGATTGGCTGAGGTGCCGGCAGACAGGTTTGCTGCTATTGCTTGCCCAAAGCCAACGCAGAGACTACCACCTGTGCCTTCACTCAACAGGCCTCAGCCGTTCATTCGCTCGTGGCACTTCCCCAACGAAGGAATCCTGCTGGAGATCGTGTTGCGCACGGGGTAGTTTACTCTCAGCGAACTGACCGTAGTGCTCAACAACAACACAAATTGGTGGGTCCCGGGAGTGGACGGCCTCACCTACCAGGTGCGGCTCAATATTGACCCCTCTATGCGGCCCTCATTTCTGGAAGCATACAGCGTTGTGCGCCGTACAGGTCAGGTGCCTCCTGGGAGGGAGGCGGCGTTTGTGCTTCCCATCCTGAAGCCACGGAAGCTAGCCATGGAGCTTTCATCTTTCCGGCCAGTATCACTCCCCTCAGTAGCAGGAAAAGTCATGGAAGCCATGGCACTGTGACGCCTTTGATGGATTTTCACCGCCCCCAACGCAGGCCCTCCCGAATAGAGCAGATTTAGCCCAAGGCGCTGTACGTTTAGCTCACTGGCTGACGTGATCGCCAATTTCGAGGAGGCCAAGTTGCGTGGCGATTACAATATTCTCGTGCTGTTCGACGTGAGAAGTGCGTTTGACTGTTTGCCCCACGCATCGATTTTGGACGGACTTCGTGACCTTGGTGTGTGCAGGCGGATGTTAGACTACCTCGAGAGTTTCTTGGGTGACCGCACTGTTCGCGTTCGTGTTGGCTCCACAATCAGCGGTCCCCGCCCCGTCACCGGGACGTATTTCAAGGCAGCATATTGAGTCCTTTTCTGTTCTATATGGCTCTTGCCAAGCTGCCCGACTACATCCCGTGCATCATGGCGTGTGAAGTGCTTGTGGCTATTTACGCCGATGACAGTCGCTGTTTTATTGTGGCCCCAGTCGCCACCAGGCAGCCCCTCTGGAGTTCTTTCAGGTGGCTATCGATGCAATTGACGTATTCCTCAGCGGGGTTGGACTGGCACTCACCGCCTTCAAGACTAAGGCACTGCTCGTCTAACCACGAGCATTGACACGCCGCTCCATGCCTCGGCTCTCACTCCGGTGCTCGGCCATCGAGCGGATCACGAAAGTGCGCTACTTGGATGTGACCATAGACCACCTGCTCATCTGGCGACCGGCCGTCAGCGATCTGCGGACGAGTGATCACAAGGTACTAGGTGCCCCACGCAGTTTTCTCGCACGAGGTCGCGGCCGCACCCCTGCCCTTGCCCTACCCTCACATCGGCACGCGTGCTCTACACGGCAGCAGTAGCTTCGCTGAGTGCTTGCCATGGCTGCCTAAGAAGTGGACCATCGGAACGTCGTGCGGGAGTACTGTGGACTTTCCACAACTCCCAGGTGGGCTCAACGTTCACCGAAGCGGAGAAATTTCCATCTCCCGGCGGGCGACCCAGCAGACACTGAATCATGTACTGCGGTCAAAAACCACGTCGCAGGGGCAGTTACTTGTGAACAGGCTATACGCTCTACCTCACTCATCGATGGGGCAGCGGGCGAGTGAGCTATTGTGAGTTTTAGTGCTGGGTACCCAAGCGACTTGCGTACCCAGGACGTTATGGCGGCGGTATTGCGCATGAGCGAAACCACAAACAGATGTGTCGCAAGATCGCTGGGGCGATGGGGCCATGCGTCCGCGCGGCCATAAACAACGCTGCCACCACTGGCCTCCTAGCGTAGATGAGCTGCCCCGGCGAACATGCTGGCGCATCATGTTACCTTCACAGCGAGCAAAGCAGAGGCTGGCCAGAGCCATCACTTTGACTTTCAAGTTTTAAGCGCAAATATTATAATGGCTAGCCTCTATACAAATAGCATGGCACAAAGGCGTGAAATCTCGGACGGCATGGATCTGCCGCCTTCGCAAGACCTCACGGTATCCGCACTGCAGATACTCTAGCCGTCGAGTTGAAGTAAGCCAAAGTGCGAGCACTTACACCGATTACACGGTTTCAGCCAGCTTACCAAAGCTAGAATGGCCTGGAACATGAAAACTAAACATATGCCAGACCCTGACCAGCTGAAAAGGTGGCGCCATCTAGCGCGGCTGTAGTGAAGCAGATATTCACAACTTTGTCATTGCAGAAATATGTGCATTTTACATCTGGCGCAAAAACTGCGCAGCGACAATATTACAAATCTTTTTGTTCTTTTTCACCACAAAAACATTACGCACAAGCTAACATGTTCATGACGGTGGTTGCACGAAGTGTCACAAGATGTCGACACTGTCGTTACAGTAACCTTGTATTTTTCACTTTGTGTATACCAGGATACTGTACACGATACAAAAAGTGTCCTGAACTCTATGGTTAGTTATTTTACCTTTTAAATCATAAAAACATTTAAATAATACTTACGTGACGAGACGCTACGGCGCACCAGCCTATCGACGGTCATCCCGACCGTCGCATAGGCTGGTGCGCCGCCGCGGCTACTTCCTCTCAAGGAATTACCAAGACAAGACCACGGTTTCCTTCTCTGTATCCACCCCGATAACAACTACACCACCAAGCGAAGACATCGGCATTCGGCGTAGCAGTGCATATTGCATAGACTGCGGCGACCTGGAGACCCTGAATCACCTCTTGCTTCATGGCCCGGTGGTGACGTGGACAAGTAATGCTCGCAGTGTCCAAAACTCTCGGCCTGCCACAGACAACAACTGAACGCATCTCCTTCCCTAACAGCAGCCGTGCGCATATAAAGTGTGCCCTTTCAGTGCAACTGGACTTCTTGGTGGAAGCAGACTGCATGAGTGAATTCAGAGAATTCGCGCCACGTGATCTAGGTAGACAATCTGTGCATTCCCGCTTCCTTTTCGGTCTCTTCGCTCACCCTTCCCTTCCACTTTCCTCTCTCCACTCTAGTCTATCACCCCCCCTCCCCTTCCCCCGTGAAGTACTGCTGAGGTGTCGCACTTAGCGGCAGTCAGTGTCAGGGTCTTGTGTTTTTGTTTTCAATTTTAAGATCCCCTTCTCCCCATGACGTGTGTGTCAAGTTAGTCATGACTACACATCACGCTCGTTGTGTGCCCGCGGTTGTTTCACTAGATTCACATATATCAAACTTCATGTTACGTGACGTCTGTGAATGACGAAGATATATGACTGGTGCGAACATAATAATCATGCCAGCAGGGGCGTGTGTGCAAGCAGGCGTTTGGTGTGAAGCGACACCGTGAACCTGAGGTAACGGGGGGTTTTCGACTCCCTTCCACGCCAAGCCGTGCGTGGCTGAGCCATGTCCGGGGAAGAAGGGATGCTGGGGATGCAGCTAACACTGGGTGAATTGACCTTTAAGGCCCTCGGCAGAGGCAACAAACCTCTTTGGCCCCAGCTTCTCGCACACGGCACCCCTGGGCTGATTCACCCAAAAAATCGGCAGTCGCTTTTTCCAGTCTCTCGCTTTTTACATCTTCGTCTTTTTCTCCTCTTCAAAGCTATCCTGTCTTCTCCTTTCTATTTTACGTCATTGTTTCCTGGCGGCTACGGTTAATCTTGTATGGCTATCCTACCTAGAGTAAACCATACTCGGTTGTAGGTATTGCGTACTGCTGGCGTAGGGCAGACTTGTTCACATGTTCTGCCACGTCCCCTAGTTAAGCTCCGTAGAGGGCAGTAGACGCCGCCCCCGAAGAAGCCACTTTTTTATGAAACTTTGACCCCCCCCTCTCCGCAACAAAGCCTGTCCTCCAAAGGGGACGCTCCACTGCATCATTTGTGTTTCCTTTTAAGAAGATTGAAAAATTCTCAAAATATCATGTTTTTCATTTCGAACAATCCTTCACCAAAGCTAGAGTGATCTCACTTTTCCTTGGGGCCAAATGCCTCAAGGACATAGTTGGAACCGGCTATATTGCCATAGAGATGTAATTAGGAATATTTCACATTAGTTCAAAGACAAAGAACAGTTCTACAAGCTTTTACACCTTGAAGCTTTTGGCATTATTCCCTTAGTAGTAAGTGCACATCGTACCATAAACACAATGAAAGGCGTATTTTCCATGAAGACTTGATTGCACTAACTGACGATGAACTTCTTGAAGGATCAAAGCAATAACACATGTACTGTGCATAAAAATCAGACGCAATAACATTGAAATTGCATCAAAGCACCTATTACTCTTCTCAACCATTCTACCTCACACACTGAAAGCTGGTTATGTATATCTTTCTGTGTGTCCGTACGTCTAAACCGAGACTTTGTTTTAAATGCCCGCAATTCTGACTCGGATCTCAAACCTGTCGATGTCAGCTGACTTGTGGTGAATGCGGCACAACTGGTCGCGGTATCGATGAATGCGAATAAAATGAGGTTCACCATTGAAATTGTAAAGACAGCCATCCTGCATACTCGAAAGTGTGCCCAGTCTGGAAAGAAAAAAAAGATATTATCACCATATACGTCAACAAAATATAACATTCCGTGAAACCAGACAGCGAGTCTCACCGCCTTTTGCGCTAAGAAAATCCTTCGCTGAAGTGGTGCAACGAGGGACGGCACCACATTAGCTATTTGCGGATACTTGGTTCACGCCTAGAATGCCCAGGTCAAAGCCACCTGCCTCTTTGGTGGGAGCAGCCAGCGCTGCATGCCCTGCTCACAATCAACCAGTCCACACCGGTGGTCTTCCCTCGCAATAGCCAGAGCAGTGAAGAGGCTGAAGAAGTTCCATCAACCTCGTGCCCCGTGAGGCCAATACTTCGTCGACTAAGGCGAAGTCTAAACAACAGACAATCGTTCTGTAGAGCGGGTGTCCAGTGCGTCGCAGGAGGCTTTAGACACCCCTTCTAACCAAATGGTGCCGGTAGCACCAAAGCAGCGGTGACCTCTTGTCAACTGCTCCAAAAAAGACAAAATAATTACGGGCCCTCTTAAAGACCCCAAAAAATGAGCCAATCTTAGTCTTGGCTACAGACATCACCTTTTCTTGTTCCTAATGGACAAAATGATGCAGCGGAATGTTATAGGGCTACCCAGAAATCCTGGTGACGTCCATGAACTTCTCAGTAAGTTCAACGCGAATTGCTGGATGTGCGAGAAACACACCTAACTCCTAAATACAGCAGCTTTCTCTGCCAATACATTATTTTCCGAAAGGACCGTGAAGATCCTGTCGTATCATTCGGCGAAGTCGCCATTATAGCTGGTTTAACTGTGGCATGCAAGCTAATTAAGCTCCGGATAGCCTTTGAGGCAGTGGTCATTAGAGCTGTACTTTTTTACCAACTGATCACCTTATGCTCCCTGTATATATCACCACACCATCAGCTTAACAGACGTGACTTGGAATCATTATTAGAATAACTCCTAGAAGTCTTTTTGATTTAGGGGATTGTAACGCACACAATGCCCTGTGGGGTGATTCTCGCCGTGATGCTAAAAAACGTCGTTGAACAGCTTTTTTATTCGCCTAGCTTATGTCTTCTTATATGAAGGTGCCTTCTTATTTTACCTTTGCGTACAATTCGTACTCCTCGATATATCTTAGCATTTCATCACTGTCCCAGTTAGCCTAGTTTAAATGGAATGTCCTCAAAACCCTTACGGGAGTGACCACTTCGAGATCATCCTGAGAGTGCCGAACAAAGGCCAAATGTTCCTTCTGGTTGCGAGAAGGAAGCTCGACTCAGCCTATTGAGAACAGTATGAAACCTTTACCCACAGGACATGGACTGAGATGTCTATTCTACCATTGAATGCCGCTGTCGCGTATTTCACAGCTGTTATTCTTCATGCCACTTCTGAGTTCGTTATTCAATCGGGCGGGATGAGCTGTGAATGGTGAGTTCCATAGTGGAGTGATGCCTGTAGGAAAGCTCGGATGAATTAGAACAAAGCGTGAGCGCTGCTTCGTGTCTTTCCAAGAGCGTAAAACCTAAAAAAATTCAAGCTGGTCAAATATCAGGCAAGGAGACTATGCAGACAAGTCAGACGAGAGAGCTTGACAAAGTTCATTACGAGCATGAACTCGTACACGATGAGAGAAAAGTGTGGAACAAGGTCCAGGATAATAAAGGCCAATGAACGACTTCTCTTCACTTAGTAAATACCCCCGGGAAACGCTTGGAGGACCAAGCTAGTTTTCTTAGTGCACATTTCTAAAATATATCAAGCTGCTCACACTACTATGACGCATTTCAAGAGTACAAAGCACACTTGGAACAATAAAACCGAGAAATAAAAAAAATTAGGCTTACAACGAGTCAATCTGCTTAGCAGAATTTCAAAAAATTGTGTTGTAACGCAACTTGTCTAGGTCCTGACTCCAGAATTTAGGAAATGCTGAAGCAAGAACCTTTCCAAACACGAAGAAAACTCACGCTTATTCTTAAGTCTTATCCGGTTTTCTGGTGCGATCCGACTTTCTTGCAAGGAAGCTGTTATAATTCCAATTTTGAAGCAGGGTAAGGATAAATCAACTGCATAAAAAAGTCCAATGGCACTCCTGAGTTGCATCTGTATAGTTTTTCAAAAAAAATATTGATTGTTTCCGACCTCAGTTTCTAGAATCGAACAAACTGGAAGACCCATACCATTATGGGTTTTGAGAAGGCTGATTCAACACCGATCATCTCATACAAATTGGGGCACGCCTACGTGAAGCTTTTGTTCATATAAAGCTTTTATATCTGCATTCCTCGACATGGAGAAGGCCTATGATACGTCGTAGAGGTTCGGGACATTGAGAAGCCGCTCGCATATAGGTATACGTGACATCATGCTCAATATTGTCGAAAATTATCAGTCTGATTGTAGACTCCGCGTTCAAATTTGCAATGTCTTGTTCTGAACATTTCTAAAAGAAACTTGAGTGCTACAGGGTGGGTTACTCAGCTCTAAGCTCTTAATAGTAAAAATGAACTCTCTCTGTCTGTAAATCCCCCGTAACATATTTTTACTCCACATATGTTGACAACATCCAGAGAGCTTTTTAATCGTGTTCCCAGGTTTTCTGTGAGCGACAGATTCAGCTTGCTCTAAACAAGGGGCTCAAATGGGCTGATGTAAATGGGTTGAAAATCAACCCACAAAAAAGCCATGTGTCCTGTTTTCACAGAAAAGAGACTTGAACTCTGACCTTCTCATTGTCTTGAGACAAACGTGTGCCCGTAAGCACAGATCATAAGTTTCTAGGTTTATTATTGGGAAGTAATATTTAATATTAATCAAACACCTTAACGAGAAATGCATGAAACTAAAGAATATCATTAAGGTACTGTCGCATCCATCCTGGGGCAGCGACGGAAAGTCCTTCATAAATATGTAGAATAGCCTTGTACGTTATCGCATTGACTATGGGGCAATAATCACTCATTCAGCGTCGCCAAGCGCTCTGTAAATTTTAAACCCTGTTCATCATCTAGGCACCCGCCTTTTCACAGGCGCCTTTAGAACAAGCCCAGTTGAGAGCCTTTATGTATATTCTGACGAGCGGTCAATTCATCGAAAGAGAAGACATTGTCTTTTGCGTATTTCCTCAAAAGTAATTTAGAACGACAGTTTTAGCGCGAGAACAGAACGGCGCAAAGGGACAAGAAGGAGACGAGTGCTCCCTTCCAACTGAGTTTATTGCACAGAGCGCGAAAACATATAAACGAGACTATAAACCATGTGACAAAAACCATGTGACACAAAGAGCTATGCATGAGTAAGAGAAAAAACAAAAGCAAAGAAGAGGCAAAGGAAAAATTATAAGAAAACAGAGCAGAAAAGTAAAAGCACTGTAACTAGTTGTGCGCACCGATACCTTTCAGGAACCTTAGTTCCTTCTCGGACAGAGACACGGAGGGCTGGCTAATGCATGACACCTGTTCGCGTGCCATCTGCGCGGCGTCGACGGTAACTCGGGTGCGCTCATCTGTTGCTTATACAGCGACACTGTGTGCTTGAAAAGGGGCGCACAGTTGCACCCAGTGCAGTGCTGAGCAAGAAAACTATCTTTACCGTTTCCAACTTTGTTGGCGTGTTCTCTCAGTCGATCTTTCAGACACCTTCCAGTCTTTCCGACATAACAAGCACCGCAGGAAAGGGGGGTCATACAGACACCTTCCCGGAAACATGCCACATAACTGTTCCTATGCCTAACTCTACATTCAGTTGACTGCTTTTTCAGGGGGTTTGTAGAGTTTGTGAGACTGATTAATTTGAAGGGTACAGAGAACAGCACATGAACTTCCGCACGTTTTTTGATTTTTTAGCCTGTTTGATATCTGGTGTTTGTACGGAACAACAGCTATCCTTTCAAGCTCTGTATCCGTGTTACTCGTATCCTGTCCCTGCCTCTGCTCTGGTCTCTTCGTCCGTAGGATATTCTCAGTGACAGATGTGATGAACGCCTCAGGAAAATCCGAAGCCGGGACATATAAGCCGGCACACTTTAGCTTTTAAGCTCGCAGAGATGTGAAAGCACGACCTGTTCAATGCATTCTCAAGGCAGGCCCATGGTATGCCTCGCTTTACTAGCTTGCTGTGAGTGGAAGAAAACGCAAGGAAAGGTTTCGGCGCACGTTGCGCGTAACACCAACAAATATGCTGTGTGCTAAAAACACTTAAATCCAAAAAGCATAAAATGTCATTTTTAGGAAATGCATGTGTCAACACAAGAGACAATAAAAAATCTTTAAACGTGCCTATCGTTTGAGCCACCATCGAATGTAACATTGAGGGGTTACAATTTATAACAACTGAGAAATCATCCACTTATCTGAACGCTTTGACGACATGCGTGCGCTCTAACTTTTCCTGCAGTTTATTGCAGAATGAACAATAAACTGCAGAAAAAGTTAGAGGGCGCGCGTTAGTGGAGGCTGCCTTTCATATGGCGTCACTAATATTCATAAGGTGGTTTTTGGGCTTTGAACCCCACATATCGATTATTGAAATAAATCAACGTTTCGTTGAGATCTTCCGAGTTACATCATCAATACTACATCAATACCATAAAGTCAATGGGTGAATGACTGCCATTGGGACCAAAAAGTGACATAGCACCGAACGTGTTACTCGAACGTCGCGGGTTAGGTTGCTGCCAGCGGGACACTGGCAGGAACCTTCTGTCTTTTTATACACTTTATTTTCACCCCATAAACGTCATAATTACTATGAATGGAATATCGTGTACGTTCTTGTTTTTTCTTTATCAGGTTTGAATAAACCTATAACTCCTGATATAATAGGTAACGTTATCTGAGATGCTATTGTAGGAAAAAACCGAAACGCACTTCCTATTGATGGGCTCGATGCAGCAGAAATCCCTGGCGAAAGCAAGCGCGTAGGTCTCAATGATGAAATTGTCTCGGGCAAACAGGAAACGGTCCGGGTCCGTAATGTCAGCATCGACAGTTATCTCGGCAGCCACGTAAGCGTAGTTTCGGAGCAGGCACTCCCGAAGCCCTTCAATGTCGCTTTGCACAAAGTTGCGCTCCGACGATTCCATAGATCGTAGCAGAAGCTTCGACAGGCTCGAGTTGTCAATCTGAAAAAAAAAGCCCATGGACACACAGTGAGTCATTTCTATGCCCAAGTGGATGTTCTCGACACCAAGTGAAAAACAATGCCCACCATCGCAGCAAGCTATATTACTCGGGTTTGGTAAGAGATAATTCCTTCAATCTATGACATTTGAGAGGAGATTTTTGGGCCAGAGGTCTTATCCTGTTCCTTCTTTTTCAACTCTTCTTCGCCTTTCAGTCCTCAATCTTATCAGTGCCTTTCAAAAGGCTTGAAATGAAGCTTTCTGGTAGGTCTTCGTCACAGGAAATAGCATTGAAAAACGGGACGAAAAAGACAAACAAGACATCGAAAAAAAACGAGCCTCCATCAGCGGCAGCAACCTCGTGAATGTCTGCTTGCATCTCTTCAAACAAGCGTTAAAGTTGTAACACTAACAAACGTAGTTACCTGTAGTCAAATATATGTGCATGTGTACACGTGTCTCCGCGTTCGAACTTCCGAGCCACCAGAAATATTTATATGTTTCCGTATTTAGTTGTCACTTTATCTGTGATTTCACAGTATCGAGATTATTGCTGGTAATAGGTGATTTGTTTTTCCTAAAAATTATGAGAGGACAATCAACTTGCCTAGCTCCTGCCCTCCAAAAGTACACTTTGGCTAGTTTACAGCAATGCAATGTGGCATTTGAAGAAATATACAGTGAAGCCCTAATAAAAGGATAACTAAATAGCGGCAGAAAATGTGATGAAAGGGGGGTAAACAAGATTTTCGGCAAAGATCCTCATTGTAGACAACAGAATCTTCATTGTAGAAAAAATTAGTAAGGGCACATTAGATAACCTAATATGCAGGAGAAAACACCAAATTTTGGAGAATTCGGCATTTACGAGAAATTACCTCCAATAAAAGACGTGTTTTTTACCGAAAAAAATAAACTGCGAAAACACTACAAATTTCAAGAAAAGCTAACTGCTATAACATGGAGTTTTAGTTAGAAATGTTATAAAGCTGCAAACTAACAGGAGCAGATGCAAACAATGTCTCACGAACATTACCTTTTCATGCGGCTTATGTACATCACTTCGTGAATTTTGTTGCAGCCCGTTAAGGTGCAACAGAGTTCTTCACTTCACTTCAGTTTATTTTCCTTAAAGACCTCGCAGGGAGGTATTCATAAGGGGTGTGGTCAACATAATAGTAGGTACATACAAAACAGTGGTTACATAGATTTATAAGATAGTGGCTATGATGTACGTACATGATAGTGGCTACAATACATTTATTGAGACATACCAAGTTTTCTTTTTTCAGAAAATGATGATAAGCAGAAGGTTTCAACGATATCGTGGGGCAGGCTGTTCCAGTCAGCTGATGATCGACAAAAGAAAGATTCAGCAAAAGTCGCAGTGTGGCTGCGGGGAGGAGTAACCTGTAAATGGTGCCCTGTGCGCAGAGATGTGCGTAGTGGCGGGGCCAGAATATAAGCGGCATAATCAAGTGAGCTGTAGAAAAACTTATGCAAAAGGAATAATGAATTGACGTGGCGACGGAACGATAGCGTCTTTAAGCCAGACTAAATTTTTAGTTGTGACACGCTAGTATAATAAGAATATGATGATTGAATGAACCTTACTGCGCGGTTCTCAATGGCTTCTAGGACTTCGATAAGGTATGTTTGATGGGGTGACCAGATGGGAGAAGCGTATTCTAGCTTCGGGAATACGAGTGACTTATATGCTTGAAGTTTTACATGACGTGGTGCATAGCGGAGATGGTGTTTTAGGAATCCAAGGGTTTGGTTGGTCGAGGCCGTAACGCGTGTTATATGAGGTGACCAATTTAGGTTACGTGAAAGGGTGATATCGAGGTACCTAAATGTATCTACTCTTTCTAATAATGTGTTAGCAATAGTGTAGGGTGTGTATAATGGCTGCAGGCGGCGAGTAAGACTTACTACCTTGCATTTGTTGGGGTTCAGGGTCATCAATCATTCGTTGCACCAATCTTGAACATTGTTAAGGTCGTCTAGTAAAAGAGAGTATTCGGCATTGTTAGTGATTGGACGGTATATGACTCAATCGTCAGAGAACATTATGACTTGAGAGGCAACATGGAGAGGGAGGTCGTTAATATAAATAAGAAACAGCAGTGGACCCAACACGCTACCTTGCGGGACGTCAGATGTTATAGGGAGGGGGCCAGAAATGGAATAATTGACATGCACTAACTGCGATCGGCTAATAAGGAATTCATGAATCCAGTGGAAAATGTCGGGATGCAAGTTCAACTGTGAGAGTTTAAGTAATAGCCGTTGGTGGGGTAACTTATCAAATGCTTTTGCATAATCAAGAAAAATGTCATCGACCTGTTTGTTAGTATCGAGGTTGTAATGTAAGTCATGGATGAACATGGCAAGTTGCGTTTCACAAGATAGGCTATTGTTGGTGTCAAGAAGTTGTTGGTGTCAAGAAACTGCATGATATATGTGTAGATGACGTGCTCCATTATTTTGCAGGGTACACTGGTCAGGGATTTTGGTCGGTAGTTAAGAAGAAATGTTTTGATGCCCGATTTATAAATTGGAACGATCTGCACATCTTTCCAGGCAAGAGGGATGCTACCGGAAGAAAGAGACTGCGAGAAGATTAATCTAAAATAGGCTGTGCAGATGTTTTTGGTGTTTTGAACACTTTCGAAATGATATAATGTGTGCCAGATGCCGATGAAAGTTTAAGCTTTTCAATTATGGCTATTATTCCATCCTCGCTGAAGTCGATTGCTGACATAGCATCCTCGACAGGGGGTGAGGGTACAGGTAGTGGAGCATCAGCTTCAGTGGTGAATACAGGTGAAAAAACAAGATTAAATACCTCAGCACATTCTTCAGAAATCATAATGTAGTTATGGCCAGTAAGCATAACAGCAGAATGTGGCTTGGAATTCAGAATTAGCCAGAATTTTTTAGGGTTGTTTTCCAGTACACAAGGTAAGGTATCATAGAAGGAGTGCTTGTCACGACGCATAGCTGATAAGTAAACTTTCTCAGCTACGTAATAATTTTCCCAGGCCACAGCACAGTTTTTTTTTGCCAAGAGGAAAAGGCGTTTTTTTTCTAGAGATTTTGATTTGCTGGTGAACCAAGGTTTGTTGTGGTTGGCTTGTACCGATATAACTGGAATAGGGTTAGTAGCAAGCTCAGTAAACTTTTGTTGGAAGATCAATGAGTTTCCTTGTAGTGTGTGGCAACGAGACTCGGTGCAAAAAGTCGGGTAATAAGAGATAAGCTCAAAGTTTATGGCATCGTAGTTACCTTTACCGTATCAGCATATTGTTTTATTCCACGATTGTTGTCTTCGCCAGGTAAAGCTGAAGACGGCGTGGATTATTTTATGGTCGCTAATTTCATGGAAGCAAGACATCTAAGAGAGGCTATTGGGGCTATTGGTTAGTATCATATCTAAAACGCTGGCTAAATCCTGCGTGACGCGTGTTAGTTGCAACACAAGCTGACTTAAATTGAAACTAAAGCAAAGATCACGGAAGTCGTTATCAATTTTGTTCATTGAAGAAGGCGGATTTCTAGCCCAGTTTATGTGAGACAAGTTAAAACCCCCCAAAAACGATACCTGAGCGTTAATATATTTTGTCGTGAGTCTGTCCAGAACGCAGCTAAGCTCATCAGTAAAGCCTCTATCTGTTCGCGGTGGGCGGTAGCATACACCCAGTAAGATGGTATGAGGATTAGAGCAAAAAGTAGCCATATTATTCAAGGTCACAGGGCGTATGAACAATGGTGCAAGGCAAGGTATTACTGACGGCAATGAGCACACCACCGCCTCTAGAGTTCTGGCGATCTTTGCGGAAAACCTTAGAGCCGGGTAGGTCATTCATGACCTCAGTGTCGGATACATCAGCAGTAAGCCATGTTTCAGTAAGTATTAACAAATTACATTCACATGAGAAAACAATATTATATACGATGTCGCATTTAGGAAGAAAACTCCGTATATTAGTAAAGATTGCTGAAATAGTAGTGCTTGAGCGCATTGCTATTGGATGCTGAGATGGCTGGCGGTGATGTTGCGATTGCTATATGATTTCTTTAACACATTTTTCAGCGTTGTCGTACGTGCACTTCGTGGATCCTATAAACCCAGGTTTTATAACGTAGAGAAAAGGCGACAGCTCTTTCTTTTGCAAATGCAATAAGGCGTTTCCTGGCATTTTGTACGGCGCGGGAGTAGTCCTGACCAATTATGTAGTTTCTGCATTTAGCTTGCCTCCGTTAGACAGAATTTTTTCTTTGGTTTTGTATCGAGCAAATTTCGCAGTTATGGGGCGGTTATGATTAGTAGAGTGGCGGCCAAGTCGATGCGCACGCTCAATATTCTCGGGAACCACGGGTAAGCATAAGTGATCTGAGCAAAAGCGAATAAGTTTTTGTTCTATCTGTTGGGCAGGTTCTGAGGCGCTTGGGTCGGGAATACTGAAGAAGATTACATGTTGCGGCGGGCTCGATTTTCTGCGTCATCGATCCGCGATTCTATGTGTGAGATTTCACAGGTTGTCTCGGTGGCAGTAGATGTGATGGTTGCGACCTGTTGTTGCAGTGGTTCGATGTGTTGACAGTGGCTCTCAACGGTATTCATTCTTCTGCTAAATTCAGCTATAGTACTGTTAGTTTCGGCAAGTTCACTTTTTAGACCCTTCAGTTAGGCTATAAGCTGCGATTGCCCTGCTGACAGTTTTTTTTTCAATTCAGCTACTATTGCGTTAGATTCCGGGCCGGGGTTAGTTTCAATGTCGCCCGACAGTAAGAGCAAGGTACGCGAGATATCGATACACTCCTCAATATTCCATAATAGACACTGGGGGCTCGGTAGCAGCACCAAAAACTAGTCGCTCGATTTCTTAGCGTAAAGACTCAAAGGCTGACTAATCTGCATGTTGAAAAGCAGCAGTTTAGGCGACTGTTTCGTGGCACAGCCGCCGAGCCCACAGGTGGGCGCGCCAGGGTGTTGTTCTTTTATAGCCGACGTGGCGATTAATGTTGCTGACGTAGGCTTGTCTCAGGTGGCAACGGTTTCAAAATCGGCGTCAGGTGGCACTGGCAGAAGTGCAGGGATGCTTAGCTTATCACACAGAAGAGAATCCGAAAAGCGGCCAAAGGATGGTTGTACACAAGTTGGTGGTGCGTGCGAGATGGCCGTGGTAGCGGGCAGAACTGTGCAGATCCCTGCAAAGGCAAAGACCTGCATGCCAAAAAATAGCAGTTTAGGCGACTGTCTCGAGGCACAGCCGGTGAGCCCACCTATTGCACGTTGGTCCCAGGTCGCCAGTAGTGGTGGGCTTTTGTTTCCACATCAGGTGGTAGTGGTTCATAAGGAAAAGAAAGAAGGCACATTATTTCTGTCTGCCTATAGGCGACACGGCGCAGTGCCTTATAGGGGTGGGGGGAAGGAGGGATAAAAACAATAGAAAAAAATAGATGAAGAAGTAGAGAGACAAGCGACAGAAAATAGAAGGAGATAAGAAAGTGGGGATCCGGTCGAAGCAGTCCAAGGGCGGGGCACCACAATGCGAGAGCTGCATGGAGTCAGGAGATTGCGGAGGGCGAACTAATCGGTGGGAGCTACGCTGTCGTCGCAGATCGTGAGGGCACGACCGTCCAGCTTGAAATCCTGTAAGCGAATACACGTCTGGTGACGACGAGTCAACAGCACAGTGTTTATTTGTGCCAGATGAGGGAGGGGGAAGTTTGAAATTCGAAAGTTTGTAGGAATAGATTTTTTTTTAATTTTAAACGTCAATCTTTTTTCTCAAAATGTTGAAAAAGGTAGCGTAATACCAGCATGTCATGTTACTGTGAACTATGACTGCAGCCATTTCGTTTTCTTCCGATCTCACGCAGCTGCGAGCGCCGGTGTTGGTAATTAAGTTCGCTCCCTGCGAAAATCGCTTTTCGTCCTGTCTGTGGTGCGAGTGTTAACAGTAAGAAGCAGTGAGATAACGTTGCATAGAAGGGTATAGGACCAGTTTGTTACTGGCTGTTTCCTCTATGCTCCAGACGAGTCGTTCAATAGCGCTCGCGACCTTTTCACTCACGGTTACAGTGTATGATATGAACCAAAAAGTGTCCATTAGAAATGTGTACGCAAAATAACGGCAACTATGAAAACCTGTCCGGATCGAGTTTGTATATGATTGTTAAACCAAACAAAATGTATGAAACTGTGGAAGCGGGCTGATCCTTTTTTTTGGAAAGCTTCATACGTTTTGCTAGAAATAGTTTACTCATTTGCAATATCAAATAATCTTCCACCCAAGCAAGTGGTTTCGTTCTACACTGCACTCTATTCAAAACAGTTCTGACAGCTGATACATTCTCTTCGTGAACCACGTGTAGAATTTGAGTGCTAAGCGTTGGCCTTATAAAAATATCGAGCTTGTCAGCTTTACCTCCTGTTAGAAGGCCTATTCAAATGAGTCGCAAATGTTCGGGCAAAAAACGGTTCAGAAGCTATCGCCAGCGACATCACGTTGAAGCATGGGGATTTGCGGCTGCTGTCATTCAAGCACGACTGTGTTTGGAGGAAACACTACTAGTGAGAAAAACAAGTCGTTTTGATAGGCCAAGTGATAATAGTTTTTTTTTAAACTGGCATACCTTTTTACGACATTATTAGGTAGGTGTGATGACCCAAAAGTTTATGATAGTGTTTTATTATTACAAGAAATACCTCTGTTATCGCCTTCTGGACACGCCATCATTACTCAGTGCAGTCTTGCACAGCTTGGAAAGGCACCCTTCTAAAATTTGTCGGTGATGACAAGCGCAGTCACGAGGCTGGCTTTTCTTCCTCGCTGAGATATCTTATTGGTGAAACAGCAAGGCGATCACTAGTCTCTCCGTCCGAAGCGCGAGTGCTGTGCGCAAGCTGTCGACACCGACCGAGCGTGTTGGACCGTTTATGGCGGTACCGGCTGTCTGCTTAATACCAGACGTTGTAATTAAACCCCCTTTAACAGGGGAAATTTATTCCAAGACAGGGGGCATAGCAATGTATAATCCAACCCACAGCACCAACGTGTCATCTTCCTCGTTTGGATGTCGCTTTATATATACGTTCAGAAGCGACGGACGAACGAGCGGCAATGTTTATTTCTTCCATTTTTTCGGCAAAAAGGCTGCATTCTTCGGGGAAAAAAAGCCGGCACTCCTTCTAAAATGTTAGGAAAATAAACATTCTCACACATTTAGCCGTCGTTTCTCAACGCATAAAAGCACTGGATTCAATAGGCCAGTTAGTCTTCGTGAATGTATGGGATATGGCACAACGGGAGCGCTGTCTACAAGGATAAATATATTTATTTCCCAAACTGTTGGGAAATAAATATATTTATCCTTGTAGACAACGCTCCCGTTGTGCCATATCCCATACCTATATATATATATATATATATATATATATATATATCTATATATATATATATATATATATATATATATATATATATTGCCGCGGCACTTTACCTGCATTCAAACAACGCGCCTATCACCACACGCACAGGGACACACATGTGCGTCGTCTTGTGTTGCGTAGAGACGATGATGGCGCGAGCACCCATCTGGACCCCGCTGATGTGCGCCACGCGCTAAGTACTTTTCTCGGAAAGACAGAAAAAGGCAGCGGAAGGACATCTTTGGTGTTTGACTGACACGTAGATCTGCGACCCTAGTCACTTCGAGTTGTGGGCACAGGTTGGCTTTTTTAATAAGTACGTTTTATGATACCCCCGAGTCATGCAACATCGCTACATTCCCGGTTGAGGTGCTGGGTAGTAAATCGAAGCCCTATGAACGCAAGACAGCGTAGCCCAGACTACCAGCGAGTTGATCCTGTGGAGCTGACACCTGTGCATCAGAGGACTAGTCGCGGTCTTCGAGGTGACTCACCAGAATTCAGTCCACTTCACGCCAAGCGGAACTCGAGTCAATGGATGCCACCACCATGACAAGCCAGGTAACACCGGCACACATGGTGATCAATCAGCCTCACCAGCCACCGGTATTTCATGGCGACTCGTATGGAGACGTAGAAGATTGGCTGAACCTTTTTGAGAACGTGACAAGTTTGAATGGTTGGGACGAGAGAGAGAAGCTCCGCCGCGTATAGTTTGCTTTGGAGGACTTTTCGAAGACGTGGTATGAGAACCATGAAACCTTTTTTACTACCTGGGATGAATTTCGGCGACGAGCTCTGGCTACGTATGCCAGCACGGATCGCAAAGAAAAAGCGCAGGCTGCGCTTGAAGCCAGAAATCAACCCACCAACAAAAGTGTCGCAATGTACATCGAGGACATGATCCACCTGTTCATGCGCGCAGATTCCCATATCACTGAAGATAAGAAGCTGCGCCACCACATGCGTCAGATGAAGCAATAGCTATTCGCTGTTCGCGTCCACAATCCACCCACCACGAACAGTTGCGCACTTTTATACGGAAGCGACAGCCATCGAGAAAACGCTAGAACAGCAGGCTTGACAGTACAATCGAGACATAATCTACTCACCTGCCAATGTCTCCTCTGGAGGCCAGCGAAGTGACATAGACGCCCTGCGAGAACTCATCAGATTGGTGATCAAAAAAGAGCTCAGGAAGTTGCAAGCACCTCCGACTACAGCAACACTGTCCGTCGACGACGTCAGTAGCCATAGCTGCGAGGGTGGCACACCCTTTTGTGAGCCTGTGTCAGGGGGGTGAAACTTCGCGGTTTTTCTGTCCCGTGACCGCAGCGATCCTAACGTTTGGGGGCTGTACTACCTAAATGAACGTTCTTGTTCTATTTTATAGTTATTACTAGGTTACTCATTAACTCCGGAGTTTTTACTACACAAGTGAACCTAAGGTTGCAGTTCGAAATTGCGAAAATAAGAGCACCACCCGAAGTGGAAAACGGGAACTGCGCAGTCATCCTATCTCTCACGGCAAAAAAGGGGCGTTTCTTTTCACGCGCCCATGTATGCTACAGCCTGCGGTGTCCCAAAGGCTGCTTTTACCGCTGTAAAATTTGTTTTAGCGAAACCCATGCAAGAGTCAGCCAAACAGACGCATCCATGGATTCTCGCCGTCATCACAAATCGTGCTGCGCTGAGTGGTGTCGGAATTCTTCACGACACACTGGCATAAAATTCTTTCGGATCCCGGCGGACGAAAGGTACGATCTGCATGCTGCTCGTTTTGTCTTTTTACGCTTGCACGGCATACCAGGATGCGGTTGCTGCAGTAGCTGTGTAATTTATCGTGGTTAACAGCGCGAAACACCCGGACAGAAGCGATAGAAGGACACGGTACAGCGCTGACTTTCAACTGAAATTTTTATTGAAAACACAAGAATATATATATAGACAGAACAGAAGACCTCGTGACCAAACCAGCCCCCTCAATCGATAAAATTATACACGGCGACAAGGCTTTGTCATGTGCACGCAATCTTGCCACAAAAATAACACATACTTCAAACTATAAGATTCCAATGTCGCCAAGAAAACCGGGCATGAGCAGACGAATGAACTTTAGCCACTATCTAACAAAGATAATTCATTACCAAGTAAGGCGATAGACGGCTGGCTAACGCATTGAGACCCTTTCTTATTTATAAAAAATGCCTCCATAATTTCTCTTGAAAGCTTGTCTGGGTGCTTGAAGAGTACTTTTGTTTTTTCAAAAAGTGGGTGGCATCCACATTCGCGGCAATGCAAAGACAAATGTGAATGCGCAAATCCTTTCAAGGAACTGTGGTGTTCCCTTAGCCGTATATTGACACAACGCCCGGTCTGACCAATGTACTCTCGCCCGCATGAAAATGGGGTTGAGTACACGACATTCTGCATGCACGGAAGGAACTTCATAGTATGTTTGATACTACACTGCTGATAAATTCCAGTCTTCCTGCCTTCTATGCGAGTGTTTACTGCCTGGCAAAGTCCCTTAAGCTTCGTTCTGCTTGAAAACCCAACGTTTAATCTGAACTTAGATGCTACTTTCTTTAATCTGTGCGAAAAAGAATGAACATATGGAATGTAGACAGAACGGCTAAAATCTATTTCTTTCACTCGGGAGGACTGCCCCTTGACCTCACGCAGCAGCTTATCGCAAGTCGTAGAAATGATAGAGTGAGGAAAGCCTGCATCACGCAGCCTCGCCACCTGATAGTTAACGCTGTCAAGCATACGATGGGGACAACTCTTATTGGTCAGACCGGGCGTTGTGTCAATATACGGCTAAGGGAACACCACAGTTCCTTGAAAGGATTTGCGCATTCACATTTGTCTTTGCATTGCCGCGAATGTGGATGCCACCCACTTTTTGAAAAAACAAAAGTACTCTTCAAGCACCCAGACAAGCTTTCAAGAGAAATTATGGAGGCATTTTTTATAAATAAGAAAGGGTCTCAATGCGTTAGCCAGCCGTCTATCGCCTTACTTGGTAATGAATTATCTTTGTTAGATAGTGGCTAAAGTTCATTCGTCTGCTCATGCCCGGTTTTCTTGGCGACATTGGAATCTTATAGTTTGAAGTATGTGTTATTTTTGTGGCAAGATTGCGTGCACATGACAAAGCCTTGTCGCCGTGTATAATTTTATCGATTGAGGGGGCTGGGTTGGTCACGAGGTCTTCTGTTCTGTCTATATATATATTCTTGTGTTTTCAATAAAAATTTCAGTTGAAAGTCAGCGCTGTACCGTGTCCTTCTATCGCTTCTGTCCGGGTGTTTCGCGCTGTTAACCACGATGAATGCTCACCAACTAGCCCAGTTTTCCATCTTGCTGTGTAATTTAATTGAGCTACACGTACATGATTTATTCATTACATTCTGATTGTCTGCTTTTCGGCTTCAATTATACATGACATGCACGGCAGAGCATCTGGAAATTATTCCAGCGCATACATTTGCTACGCACGATTGTTTATACTTGCGTTTTTAATTTAATGCGTTTCGATCGTGCATTGCATTTCGATGTTGCACTTTGGCTCAAGGCAATGCAAGGCATTTCACGAATGCATTTGTAGCAGCATATACAGTAACTAATAGAACAGTGTAAGCTTATCCGCACTCTTTTTATTACCTTTTGATTGCCCGCGTTCAGTCTGTTCTCGTTGCAAGCGTTATTATTATTCTTGAATATTATCAGCCTATTTATATCCATAGCTGGAGGAAGGCGATTCCCATAATCTTTTGGCTATAAGGGAGGGTCCATATACGTTCATAGCATGTGTTGTTAGTACTATGTTAATTAAGTACTGAGTACATAAATTATTACACTTGCGAGTTTAGACGGGTGTTATTACATTATTGCGTTTCAATTGTGTGTTTTCATTTTGGCCTCACGTAAATCCACGGCATATTGCAAAGGAATTTAGCAATAAATTTTTAAAGTAATAATTTATAATGTATACTTCAATTTCATGTTTTCAGTTTCAGCCTTAAGTAAAATTATGATATATTTACAAGAATGCAATTGCAGCTAAAAGCCCATAAATAATTGGACAATGTAAACTGACGTGTTCTAATAATTTATTACCGGTTTTAATAAGGTTTTTATGAAAGATTTGCAGCAGGGCGCGAGAAATACCCGAGGAATACGCAGAGCGCGAGGGTATATATGTACGAATAGTTGTTTAGAGATTTTGGTGTGGGATGATTGCTATTGTCTGCAAAAATATATTTTGAATTAGGAGGAAAGCTGGGGTCGTTTCCACCAAACATTACTATCGCGCAAGTAGAAGCATGTATCCGGGTCTCTTAATAATAAAGACAGATTTTATTTTAAAGTTTGCTTTCAGGATTGCTATCACAAGTCGTCTTGGTTACAAAAATTCAATGAAGAAAGGAAGATGAGAAATGTATCAAATAACGCTTACTTCGAATAAAGATGCCAGTTTTCACTCAAAGCTATCCATCTACGCCTGAAAACAGAAATAAATCCATTCTAACCCAAATACTACACACGCACACATTGATTTTCCAGATCTCGCGCTTGGCTTCAGTATGCGAGACGGCAGGACCTGGCTCATTTACCACCTCGTCAGATCTACAGCAGCTACCGCCTGTGCTCTGCCCATTTCACCAGCAGAGAATACGCAGACCCTGGACAGACAAGGCTGCTAAGATGTGCTTTGCCAACAGTTTCCATCTTTGGCGATAGGCAGACACACGTCGAAAGTCCAGGAGGGAATACTGTAAAGTGATCATACAACAGCACAAACTTTCATGCCTCTACATCTATTTACAGAAATGTCTTAATACTCAATGTGTGTACCTGTCCGAGTTATCATGACTCAGTATTTTAAGATTCTCGTGCAGATTACACCCACAATACCAACGCATGGTGTACACAGCATCCATGGATTCGCCGGCATGATTTTGCTGGTAGATATAACTAGCTAAGTAAAACATTTGACGGCTTCACAATCGTTAAATTTAGAGCAAACGTCTCACTCAGAACACTCTACATGTAACCTCCTTGATTCTGATTCAGTTGTCTCTGCTATTTTACCCATGGCGTAGCGTTTTACAGGAAAAGGCGAAAATGACCTCATAACTTGATAGAGTACTCCATGTGGCGCGTTATCAGCTATTTCGCACATGGCGAGTGAGTAGCGGCCAACTTGGTGTCGCTGTTAAAACAATTGCGCGATAGCTCTGACAGTGGGAGCAACAGAACTGGCCTTTTAGAAATATATATATATATTCTACGACACCCTAGTTCAAAGTCGCTTTTAAAATTAAGAATCCAAAAGGTACTTTATTTTTATTAGCTTTAGTATTACAAAATTACTTTTATTTTCAATGGGCCAAATAAGTGTAATTGGCAAGAATTCGGTTACGCGCTAGGTCATCACGGGCACCACGATGTTAACCTGTTCTTTTAAAAGTTAAGATTTTTCAAATATTGGTTTAGGATAGTTGGGACACCCATGTATTTAGTGAGTGACACGTAGCGTTCTCTTTTTGTGTGTTTACACTTTTTTCATTACTCGTACTGAGACATAATACGCGAGGAGACCAATTAATAGTTTGGAAACGCCCTGAGTGATTGTAATTGCAAATATTTAATGTGACGCCTAATACCAGCTGTATGTATGTCACGCTGAAATCTGTGCTCCGCCAATTTCTCTTCACAGGCTCTCCTCGGCCCGGGAATACCACTGCAATGCCCGCTCACAGCGCCGATGAAGAAGTTCAACAGACTGAGCCCTCATGTACGCAATTTGTATTGCTCTCTAAGCTCTTTAAAACTATTCCAGATAAATAATGCCCTGCAGCTATCGTTTTAATGTCACGTACCATTTAACAGATCCTAAAGTGCACTAGGGTGTCAGCTGGGCGAGCTAGTTCATTGCTAGGGGACGAGAACCAGAGCGATGTATACCGAAAGGCAGGACGAGACGAGTGCTTGTCCGATCCCTTTCTTGCTTGTTTGTTGCCTCCTAAAAGAGATTTGTGCCCCGCCGCGGTGGTCTAGTAGTTATGGCGCTCGACTGCTGACCCGCAGGTCGCGGGATCGAATCCCGGCCGCAGCGGCTGCATTTTCGATGGAGGCGAAAATGTTTGAGGCCCTTGTGCTTAGATTTAGGTGCACGTTAAAGAACCCCAGGTGGCCGAAATTTCCGGAGCCCTCCACTACGGCATCCCTCATAATCATATCGTAGTTTTGGAACGTTAAACCCCAGATATTATTATTAATAATATAAGAAGGATTAGTGTTTTTTAAAGAAGACTATGAATTCGTTGTTTTTTCCGAAACATACCATTTTAAACGTATAACCAATAATGTTTGTTACCAAGGAGTATGCTAATGATTAGGAAAAATTAGTTGACGCTTCATGTTCCCCACGATGCTTATACATGCCATTAGTAGGCTCAATGCCCAGCAGTGTGCTTATCAGAGGCCTGTTCCCAATGCCCCAAGTTTGAATAAGTGAAGGATCGAGAACTGAATATGACCAACTGATTACTCATGGAAGTAATCACTTCAATTCTAAAAGCCGCTGGAACTTTTACTAGGTTTAAAGATCATGGTCAGCTTTCACAAAAGCACAGTATAAATGAGCTTTTTTTCTGAATTTTTCAGGTTCCAATCCAGCGGGTCGACAACACAAGCCTTCTAGGTGCTCGCCCCGGACAGCCAGAAAAATGAAGAACCTGGAAAAGATAAATTCAAGGCTTCGGAAGGCACTGTGAAGAATTGGCAAGAGAAAGGTTAAAAAGCTTTCCCAGTCCGAGGCGTTGAATGCTATCAGGCCCTACGCCCGCAAGACATTCTTTAGATTGCTTGAAGCTCAAGTTAAAATTAATGGCGTGAAACGTAGAGGACGGAGATGGTCGCCCGAGCACCGCCAATTCGCTTTAAACTTATACTTTCATGGTCCGAAAGCGTACAGACATCTGTCAAGACTGCTTGACATGCCAACTGTGAGGTCGCTAAAGCAGTGGTTATCAAATATTCCGATGACTCCCGGAGTTATTCCAACCGCTATTGAAGCCCTCGAAGAAGCTACCCGAAATTGGCATTTAACAGATCGTGCGTGCACATTATTATTTGACGGAATGTCCTTAAAGGAACATCTGCAGTATGATGCAAAGCACGACATTGTGATGGGATTCTCCGATGACGGTAGGCAAAGAACACCAGCCGTGGCAAATTCAGCGCTCCTGATACTTGTGGCAGGCATTTCAAAAACGTGGATTCAGCCTGTTGCTTACACAGTATCAAGGACCAAAACGCCCGCAGATACTCTTCATCATCTGATCATAACATTAATCAAGCTGCTGCAGGGAGCCCGGTTGTTTGTGAAGGCGCTCATCTGCGACCAGGGGGAAAGCAACATCACTTTGGCAAGTAAGCTACGTGTGACGCCTGAAGAGCCGTTTTTTGTGCTTGAAGGCCGCTAGATTTATTTCCTATATGACACACCACACTTACTTAAAGGCACAAGGAATCATCTCCGCGCACCTCACAAGCTCCATATCGGGCAAGAAATTGTCGATTGGTCTTTCATTACGCAACTATACGATAGCTCGCATCCTCTCAAACTCAAATTGGCGAAGAAACTAACCGACAACCACATTTACCGGAAGCCTTTCAATAACATGAAAGTTAAATATGCCAGCCAGGTGATGAGCGAATCGGTCTCAGTGGCCATTGATGTATTCATTGCTCTTGGCGTGTTGCCGGTATCCGCCAAACCAACAGCTGATTTTCTCGAGAAGATAGATAAGTTATTCGACTGTCTGAATAGCTCTTCTGCAAAAAAAGCCAGTGACAAGTTACGTTATGTAATTTCGGAAGGGTCCGAACACCTAGCCTTTTTGCGGGAGTGCCTGTCGTGGACTGAAAGGTGGAAATTTGACGGGCCTCGGCAACCTCACACATTTGAGGCACGGAAGGTCACCTTAAAGGCTATCCTTCTCCTCTGGGACGACTTCTTCCAAAATTTTGATTTTCGTGTTCTCTTTTTTTTTTATTTACAAATACTGCTGTCTCAGTTTTTGAGACATTGCAGGAGTGGAATACAAATGTTCAAACAGTAAAACAAATTAACAGAATACATGACTACGCAACTCTTTTTCGAATTGCAGAGCATCGAGTCTGCGCAGAGACCCATCAAGCTCATTCCATAGATCCACGGTCCACGGAAAAAAGGAAAACTTAAAGCAGTCGAGACTAGCTCTAAAGGGCGTAATGTTTAAGGGATCAAATCGTCGGGTACGGCGCGCAGAAGCTGCAACAAAAGAAATGGGCGCTAGAACACCCAAGCCTGTGTGAACAGTCTTATGCAGGAGGATGATACGATCGCAAGTGCGCCGATGTTCTAGAGACTGCAGTGATAAAACATGCGCATGCGAAGTAGGCGAGAACCGCTGGTCATAGCGACGAAAAATAAACCTTATTGCTTTCTTCTGAACAGATTCTAACATAGCTATGTCATGTTTATGGTGAGGCGACCAAACAACCGACGCATATTCAAGTATGGGCCTGACCAAGGTCTTGTACGCTGTCAATTTGCATTCTTTTGTCGAGTTGTTTAAAGTGCGTCGGAGATACCAAAGTTTTCGAAGAGCCTTGTTGCAGATTGTTTCGACGTGCGTGCGCCATTTTAAGTTTGTTGTCAGAGTTACACCTAGGTATTTAAACTCCGTGACACGAGCTAGACTGACACCATTATTAGTGTATGCAAAACTAAGAGGCTGTTTCTTATTTGAAAAGGTCATGGCTACAGTTTTTTTGAAATTAATTGACATTTGCCAGTTTTCACTCCAATTACAAAACAATGAAAAAACACTGTTCAGGGCTTCCTGATCTTCAACACTAGAGATGGTGTTATAGATAACGCAGTCATCTGCATACATTCTTAGTTTAATTTGTGTGTCACCGATAATTTCTGCTACGTCATTTATGTAGATAATAAACAAGAGCGGCCCAAGCACCGAACCTTGGGGCACCCCTGAAGTGATTTGTACTTCAGACGATTTCACATGGTTAAACGTAACAAATTGTGTGCGTGACCGCAAGTAATCTGCTATCCAGTCAACTAGCTTATTGTCACCAAAAAATGTGCGAAGTTTAACTAAAAGTTTAGCATGGCAAACCAAGTCAAAGGCCTTTGAATAATCAATAAATATGGCGTCAATCTGTCCTCGGTCGTTAAGAGAAGAAGCGACGTCGTGCGTAAATTCAAGCAACTGTGTAACAGTAGAATAGCAAGCACGAAAACCGTGCTGTGATCGGGAAAGTATATTGTGTGCATTTAGGTATTCTACAATATATTTATGAATGATATGCTCCAAAAGTTTAGAGCTGGTAGAAAGTAAAGATATTGGCCTGTAATTTGGTATTAATTGCTTGTTTCCAGACTTAAATACAGGCACGACGTTTGCTAATTTCCACAGCTGGGGAACTGTTGCAGAGATTATTGATTTTTTAAATATTACAGTAAGATAATTAGCACACCACTCTGAATATCTTTTTAGAAAGACATTGTGAATACCGTCTGGGCCAGAGCTTTTCATTACATCAAGATTTAATATAAGGTTATGTACTCCAGAGGAGCTTACTTCAAGATCAGGAAGAGCAGACAGATTGCTGCATGCAGAAAACGAAGGCTTGATGCCGTTATCAGTGGAAAAAACAGATTTGAAATAATTATTAAAGGCATTTGCTATAGCTTCGGGATTTGAGCAGGATTGGTCATTAACAATAAATGATGAAGGTATAGACGATGCAGGACTAATCGATCTCCAGAACCTGGATGGATTTTTTTTCATAAATCTAGCCAAAGTATTGCTGAAGTAGTAGTTTTTAGCCTCTTTCATTTTAGTGCCTAATTTACTTTTCAATGTATTAAATGAAGAAACATTGTCGTTACACCTGGAATGACGATTCTTACGTAAACGCTTTACGCGACGAGTGAGTTGAATGATTTCTCTATTATACCATGGGTGTCTTGGGTTCCGTTTAATATACTTTTGAGGCACGTACTTTGATTGGCATTCACGCACAATGTCACAAAACTTAAGGAGCAGCGTATCTACATTGCAAAATTCACTGCAATATACAAATTCATCATAAGATGAAGCTAAAGTGTCCAATACGGAAGTATCATCAGCGTTAGAAAAGTTCAAAACAGTTTTTATCTCAGGTCTTTGAGGTGGACACACTAAGTTCAAGGCAACTTCGACAGCTTTATGGTCAGATAACCCATCGATGACTTCGCATTTTACACCGTGCGATAAGAGTTGCTGGTTTACAAATACAAGGTCCAATATTGCGTCCTTGCGTGTTTCGGTATCTACAACTTGAGTTAACCCAAAAGAAACCGCCAGATCGATCAGGGAAGCGCAAAGTGTCCTGTCACGCCCTGTTGGGATAAGTAAGTTCCAGTTAACGTGCGGGAGATTGAAATCTCCAGCCAAAAGTAACCTACAATCGTACAACTTGTTACTGACAAGGTAATCATTAATAGCAGGGACAATATCATCGGAGTTAGGAGGACGGTAGAGGACACCAATAACTATTACGATACCTTTAATGTATATTTTGCACCAAATGGTTTCTGTACCCGGAAGGTCAGGTAATAAAGAAAATTCAAGATTAGATTTAATTAAAACTGCCACACCGCCTCCACGTCCGGCACGCCTGTCTTTCCGAAGAAGCGCATAACCAGCAGGCGAAATTTCGCTGTCAATAACAGTATCATTTAGCCAGGTCTCAGTAAGGCAGACAATTGATGGGCTGTGGCATTCCACTAAACAGTTCAGAGCTTCAATTTTGTTTAGTATACTCCTCGCATTTAAGTTGAGGACAATTATATTCCGATCACAACGTCAATCAGCCTTCGCGAAAACAGAAGCGGATGAAGCTGAGTTTATACCAAGCGCTTGCACAGAAGCCGATTTCGCAGAGTCGGACCCCGCTGAAAGCGAGTGCGTAGAAACCTTGATAATGGCTTTTTTATCAGTGTCCCACGTGTAACGAACACCGTCAATTGTGAGGGTGTCGTGTTTAAGCTTCACTTTCCTAGCATTCTTGCGCATATTTTGCGAATTCTGCCACAGCATTTTACGTGCCAGTCGAACCCGAGCAGAGTAGTCCTCATTTATATAAACTTTAGTTCCTTTAAGTTTTCGGGCGTTGCTCATGATGGCAATCTTTGACCTGAAGTCCATCAGTTCAATGATTACCGGCCGAGGTTTATCTCTTCTTACTGCTCCAAGCCTGTGGCAACGCTCTATGTCGTCACAATTTACACCGAGTTTAACTGATAGCAGATCCAATACAGACTCAAGCAAATGGTTAGTCGTCTCGGATGGTGTCTCATGCAAACCATGAATTATCAGGTTGTTTTTACGGAGTCTGTTTTCTAGCTCATCGTTCTGACGGTCAAGCTTACCAACTAGTTTTTGAAGCGTACCAACGGTCTGCTCCAGTTCACTTACACGTGGTATGATGTTTGACACAGACGCCGCCATTGCCTCAACATTCATTAGACGATTTTCAAACGATGCAACTGTTTCAGATAGGCTAGCTAATTCCTGGCTGATACGGGCTTGTCCAGACAGTAGTTGCGACAACATTTCATCAACTTTGGGACCGGGATTGGTCTCTATGTCGCCACAAAGTAACAGTAATGATACTCTTAAGCAATGCACCAGATGTGTCACAACGGCAGTAAAGTTCAGAGGGTCCGGTAGCAGCAGCAAACAGCGGTTATCACTTCTGCAGCATTTGTAATTGTATGTTACCTGCAAGATGAAACAGACGTGCTTGAAACGGCAGTTCGCCATGCCGCCACCGGACCCACTGAAGTGATGGTTCCACATTGCCGCTCTTATATCCTTGGGCATCCTCGCTGCCAGCGCCGCCACTGTACCATGCCGTGAACAGTACAGATGGTTGATCGAAATCACGTCAACAGGCGGAAAATCCTGCACACCATCAGCAGCAGCAGATTCCCGCCCCGTCGAAGATTGCACATGGCCGTCAGTACGATCGCCGCTGAATCGTGGTAGGAGCCTGCGCAGTGTGTCGCTTGAAGGGCCATGCATCAGAACATCCGGACAGCCGGCGATAACGGCAATCTGCAAGATGAAACAGACGTGCTTGAAACGGCAGTTCGCCATGCCGCCACCGGACCCACTGAAGTGATGGTTCCACATTGCCGCTCTTATATCCTTGGGCATCCTCGCTGCCAGCGCCGCCACTGTACCATGCCGTGAACAGTACAGATGGTTGATCGAAATCACGTCAACAGGCGGAAAATCCTGCACACCATCAGCAGCAGCAGATTCCCGCCCCGTCGAAGATTGCACATGGCCGTCAGTACGATCGCCGCTGAATCGTGGTAGGAGCCTGCGCAGTGTGTCGCTTGAAGGGCCATGCATCAGAACATCCGGACAGCCGGCGATAACGGCAATCTGCAAGATGAAACAGACGTGCTTGAAACGGCAGTTCGCCATGCCGCCACCGGACCCACTGAAGTGATGGTTCCACATTGCCGCTCTTATATCCTTGGGCATCCTCGCTGCCAGCGCCGCCACTGTACCATGCCGTGAACAGTACAGATGGTTGATCGAAATCACGTCAACAGGCGGAAAATCCTGCACACCATCAGCAGCAGCAGATTCCCGCCCCGTCGAAGATTGCACATGGCCGTCAGTACGATCGCCGCTGAATCGTGGTAGGAGCCTGCGCAGTGTGTCGCTTGAAGGGCCATGCATCAGAACATCCGGACAGCCGGCGATAACGGCAATCTGCAAGATGAAACAGACGTGCTTGAAACGGCAGTTCGCCATGCCGCCACCGGACCCACTCTTGACTCGCTGGCTACAGCAGGACCCCCTGGAGAACCTTTTCGGGCTTCTTAGGTTAAAGCATGGCTGCAATGACAACCCAAATGTGCTTCAGTTCACGTCAGGTCTGAAACACATTACTGTCGGCAAACTGGTTGCCCTTTTTTCAGAAGGAAACTGTGAACAGGATCGCAGCACTGTGTTGGCACAAGTGTCAGAGCCACCTCATTTGCTTCCTACTACTTGTGATGCAGCACCAACAGTCGTTAAGCTTCCTGATGAAGAACAGCCCGCTAGCCATGATATAGTAGAGGATAACGTTCTCTACTATGTTGGGGGATTTCTCGTACGGCAATTTTTGTTGCACAGGCCTCCACACTGTGTGTGCAACACCCTTTTGAAGAATGCCGACCGCCAGCTTTGTGCATCACACCAGTATTTTGCTATGTTTAAGGCAAGCAACATATCCTCAGATTTATTTGGCAATGTAACAATGCCTTGTGACGATTGCTTTCAGGATATTAAGGCCATGGAAGCTTGCTTTTTGGAATATATCGGTGTTGTGGCGCACCTGCCTAATGTGAGTGGAGTTTTGGCAGGCATTTTGCACAGTTGTATGGGAAGGCGAAAATTCTGCTCTGAAGAATGCAAGAAAGCCTTTGTGCACCTCTTTGCAACGATTCGCCTGTTGTGGCATATTCGCTTCGTGAACATCTCCTTGGCTAAACAACGCACCAGGAAATCTGCTGCGGCACGAAAAATGCGGAAGTTTTTGTAACTTTTAGAATTCTGTTTGCTTATTTGAGGTCTTGAAAAACTGAGCGCTCAGAAAACACAGACGACAAAAAGACACACATATGCGCAAAAGTAGGCGCTACTTCCATATTTTTGAGTCACCGCTACTTCTATAGCTGAGGTCACCATTTTCTGCCTCTGAAGCGGACATGTGTGTGTACTGTTTATCTGCTTGTATTTTGTTTTTGTTTTTTTTCATTAAGAAATATAGGTATGTTACGCTGAAGAAAGCATAAACCCTTCGTGTTATTTTATGAGAACACTCTATAGTGGCTTCAGTATTTTGTAAATTTTTGCTTAAGCTTTTACAAAGAAACATGATGCTGAATAGAAAATGTAGCAATGTCTAACTCCGGTACCTTATGGTTTTTGTATCATTTCCTCTTGCATCCTAAGTGTGCGGTGTGCCGTGTTATCTTGTCCCACTCATGGGATGATTTTACATCGGGATACGTGCTGTGAACTTGTGTATAGTTATTACTGTTTTTCTTTTGTCTTTGTATATACGTATGTGCGGCGATGTGCACTGGATTGATACTAGGTTATTAGCATGCTAGCATGTGCGGTCCACTTTTGTATGCGACCAAAAACGAAAAACATTCAAGTTGTATTTGTACTGCATAAACCGTACGTTTAGGCAATAAAACATTCAAACAAACTCTGCTATTTATTCTTGCCTAACTTATGTGTACACGTAAACAAAAACAACGTCTTACTTAGAATAAGTAGTGCACAAATAGGTGGATGGGCAGACCATCAATCAGAACGCAATGATGGCCGTTTTCATCATGTGGCGGGTTGCGCAACAGGAAGAAGGTCGCGTGCTCGCCATCTGAATACCTTCCACTCGCTCAATTTGGCTTGCTGGTGCATCCCAATTGAATTTGGCGCTAAATCCCCCCCCCCCCTCACCACTCGGATCCTCAGTCCTCATCAAGATGGCGTCCCCCAGTGCATGTATGCAATGCACCGCCATGTTTTCGTACCGCCCCCAAACACCAGGCGTTCGTCTGGCGCTGCGAGCGAATATCGCGTTCCATGGAGGGTATAGGAAGTTTCACTCCCCTGCATGTGTGGCGTCACGTAGCACGTGAACTTAGTACGAGCGGGCAGCGCCATTATTCCCTCCTATACAAGGGGCTAATGGCGCTGACTGACACTTTCACGTTTACGTTCACATATAAACCCAATAAAGTCACTGGGAGGATAGCCGCCGTGATATCTCATTGGTTAGAGCATCAAACGCGTTATTCGAAGGTCGTGGGTTCGATTCCTGCTCACGGCAAGTTATTTTTTCGTCCACTTTCTTTCTTCTTATTTACATTACAATGGTGCTAATAACTTCCCCTATACATTCCTTGGCATCATTATCTGTTATATCTCATATATATATATATATATTGTAACGACGAGAAATAAGACACAACGCCTTTGCTGCAGGCCGGCTGTTCTTATTCTGCTTCGTCTTCCTCGTCTTCCTTCCTAGCATGCGAGTCTGTGCCAGAGAGAGTTCCAGTTTCGGTTTTCGTCATTACACTCGGCCATGACTGCTAGCGCGCAAAGGGCAATTTTCTCTGGAGGGCGGCACTGGGAGTGCCGTGGTAGTCTGTCATGTGCACGCCTCGAGCTGTCCTGTGGAACTGTCCTGTACTCTGGTGGACGACCCTGGCTGTGTCGAGGTGGTCGTTGCAGGTCGCGTCCGCGCGGCAAGTTAATGTAGTCACCTGGAGAATGTAAACCCAGCAGGTGATACTGGCTGGTGCGGAGTGATCGCGATGGTCCGCCACCAATGCGATGACTACCCCTTCGCTGCTTGGATGACATTGCAGGGACACCAGTATGCAGTACTGCGGCCCACATGCGGAGCCAGTGGGGACGTGTTCCCCGATCAGCGTACTCACTGCTGTGGTACCCTCGGCCGAGGGAGCTTGAACAGCACCCCTGAGCGGCTGAGGTGCCGATGAAGCACTGAGCAGGACGTTGTCGCAGTGGGAAGCGTGAACGGCATTCCCGGTCAACGACAGGCCATGTACTGTCGTGGTGGGGCCGGGGCAAGCCTGCCCAGGAGCCATCGAGAAGGCCTGGACGCCGTCCCCGAATGGCGGCACAGGTGCTCCCGGCTGCAGGAGGGCTGTCGGCTCCATGATCGAGGAAGCGTGAACAGCGTTTTTACGATGAGAGAACCACGCTGCCGATGATCCACGAGGGTACGGACAGGTGGCTTGTGCCGCAGGGTTCACTTGTCGACCTGTGCTCACGGCACAATCCGTGGCGAAGGACGCGTAGACGGTGTCCCTTTTCATGAAGAAATACCGGTGATGGGTATACTAAAGCCGCCGAGGAGGCCTTGGCGCCATCCCCGAACGGTGGTGGCAGTGGCGGCAGGTGAACAGCTGCTGAGGAGGCCTTGACGCCGTCCCCAAGCGACGCTTACCGCATCTGCATGTCGGCGGGCGTCCTGGATGACGAAGCCGGGACGTATGACGTCTTCTTCGTCGACTGCGCCATTGTAACGACGAGAAATAAGACACAACGCCTTTGCTGCAGGCCGGCTGTTCTTATTCTGCTTCGTCTTCCTCGTCTTCCTTCCTAGCATGCGAGTCTGTGCCAGAGAGAGTTCCAGTTTCGGTTTTCGTCATTACAATATATATATTGTAGTGAAGAAGATGAGTGCTACTCAGAAAGGCAGGGGGTATGACTCAGTCGGTAAAGAAGACGACGTTTGGTTGGCTGGGTGCTCAGAGTGGTTCCGCCATTACCACTTGACGTGTCGTGACCGCTCTCCTGTTTTATAAGAGTGCCACTCTAAAACGCCTCATTTTAATTGGTGGAGGTGCTGCGTAACGCGTAAACCTGGAATAGCGAAACCGTACGTTGCTTCTAGTTGCTGCAATGTCCACGGACGACGATCAGCCGGCGGCCGCCTCGGCTCCAACTACTGCAGCTTCTGTCTGTCTTGGCTCCTTTCGGCAACGCGATCCACCTACATTCCGTGGAACCGATGACAAAGACGTGGAAGACGGGCTCAACGAATACGACCGGGTGAGCAAGCACAAGTTGGACGATGCGCACAAGCTTACTGTCGTCCAATTTTATTTGTTTGACGTAGCCAGTCTGTGGTACCGTAATCACGAGAGAGACCTTCTCACCTGGTCGGCCTTCCGAACGGCGTTCGCGGACTTTTTTGGCCGTCCAGCGCTTCGCAAACTACGGGCCGAACAGAGCTTGCGTACTAGGGCTCAGCAGAATAGTGAGAATTACACCAGTTATATCGAAAATTTGGTCGACCTTTGCCGGCGTGTCAACTCGGTCACGACAGAAGCCGAGAAGATCAAACACATCTTGAAAGGCGTGACTGACGACGCATTTCAGATGGTTGCCGCCAAAAGCCTGCAAACGGTAGTGGAAGTGGTCCAACTTTGTCAGAGCTATGATGAGCTATGGAAACAGCGTGACACCACTCGTCGTGCCAACGGGCCATGTGCAACAATCTCCGTTTTAGCGTCGCCTGGCACTACTATAGACCACAACGCTTTGCTTCTCGAGATCAAGCAATTTGTACGAGAGGAGGTCGCATGCCAGTTGTCCCTCGTGCCTTATACCTCCGAAGGTGCCCCATCTACTTTAGCGCCATCAATACAGCGAGTAGTCCAGGAGCAAGTGTTCGAGGCGCTACCAGCAGCTCACGCACCACCTGTGGCTGCTCTATTGACCTATGCCGAAGCACTGAACGGAACCCGACGTCCACCTGTCGCGAACTGTCACGAACGCCTACGTTCACGCGCCCCTTTGTCGTACCGACTGAGCCTATGTACCAGGCTGCCCGTCCTTTCTTTTGACCACCACCTCCACGCTTTCAGAACCTTTGGCGCACTCAAGACAACCGCCCCAAATGCTTCGCCTGTGGAATTGCGGGGCACGTGGCACGATTTTGTCGACGGCGTGATTTTTGCCTGCGCGACGACGTCAGGCCCAACAATTATGACTTCCCACAACCACAGAGCCTGCTGTATCTGGCGAGACTGCGACCATGGACGCATTTTCACCTCGCCGGAACTTCAACAGACAACGGTCGCCTTCACCTCAATGCCGTTCCCTTTCCCCTTTGCTACGTCGACCTCGCCCTGTCCCTGAGCAAAAGTAGGAGCGGCAGTTCCAGGGGCAAGAACTGCGGATCTTTCGAACTCCACAAGACCTTGTTTTTCGCCGTCCAACGTTGTTGCTGTCTCTTTTAAGGTATAACTGTTTTTGCATTGGTCGATTTTGGCGCCGCCGTGTCTGTAATGACTGAAAAACTTTGCCGTTGACTAAAAAAGTCACAATGCCTCTTCACGACTTCATCTTGAGCACTGCGAGCGAGCAACGAATTCGCTCTTTTGCTTCATGCACAGCACGTGTCGCTATTGCTGATGATATTTATGTCGTCGAGTTTCTAGTGCTCCCGCAGTGTTCCGGTGACATTATATTAGGCTGGGACTTTCTCTGCACTCATCATGCCGTCATCGACTGTGCTCGCGCCGAAGTGGAGTTCGCGCCGTTATGCGACGCTGCTTCACTCGGCTCGTCCCTTTCACCTTTAAAAGTTTTCGTTGCCGCAGACACTTCGATACCCCCGTTCTCATCCGCCCTAGTTCCGCTTTCCTGTGACGTCTCTAGTGGCTCAACTGTTCTTTTTACGCCTTATGAAACCGCTCTTCCCCGCAAGTGCTTCCTGATTCCTTTTGCCGTTCTGAATGTTCACGATGCATCAATTGCAAATTATGTTTCAAATCCGTTTCCATCGCCTTCCAAGTTACTGTACTAAGAGTGCTTGGGCTTTTATGATGACATTGATCCCTCGAGTGCGCGTGTAGTTCCTGACCACTCGACTACGCTACCTATTGACGCTGTTGATTGCTGCGCGTCATCCTCTTCCCCATTGTTCACGGACGCAATTTCGCGCTGCATCGACACCAACCTTACGGCCCAGCAGCGCACCGACATCATCGCCCTCCTCGAGCGCTTCCGCGCCAGCTTCGACCACTAGCAACTGACTTTGGGCCGTGCTTCCAAAGTATCTCACGGAATCGACACTGGCCTTCACGCTCCTTTACGTCAGCGTCCGTATCGGGTATCGGCATCTGAGCATCGCATAATCGCGGAACAAGTTGACGACATGTTGAAGCGAGGTGTTATTGAACCTTCTAACAGCCCGTGGGCATCCCCAGTTGTTCTAGTCAAGAAAAAGGATAGCTCAATAAGATTCTGCGTCGACTACAGCCGCATCAATAAGATCACACGCAAAGACGTTTACCTGCTACCCCGCATAGACGATGCCCTTCTGCTTACAAGGCGCGGAGTTCTTCTCGTCACTAGATCTGCGTTCAGGTTAATGGCAAGTTCCCATGGCTGAGGCTGATCGCCCCAAGACGGCTTTTGTTACCCCTGATGAGGTCACCATTTTCTGCTTCTGAAGCGGACATGTGTGTGTACTGTTTATCTGCTTGTATTTTGTTTTTGTTTTTGTTTGGCGTCAATACGATTTTAACGTCATGCCATTCGGGCTCTGCAATGTGCCTGCCACTTTCGAGCGCATGATCGACAAAATCCTCTGTGGCCTGAAATGGCAGACATGTCTGTGTTATTTAGCCGATGTCGTGATATTTTCAAGCGACTTTTCAACGCCTCTTCAGCGGCTCGAGACAGTGCTTACTTGCCTCACCTCCACCGGTCTACAGCTCAACTTGAAGAAGTGCTGCTTCGGCATTCGAAAACTCTTTATTTCGGGCCATGTTGTGTCTAGAGATGGCCTTCTTCCGGATCCGACGAAACTCCGTGCCGTTGCCGAATTTCCTAAACCGAAGACCTTAAAAGAACTTCGCAGCTTCCTCAGTTTATGTTCATATTTTCGTCGTTTTATTCGCAGCTTCGCCTCCATCATATCGCCCTTGACTGATCTTCTTGGCGGCAACAACGACCTTTCTAGTTGGTCGTCAGCTTGTGATGATGCATTTGCCACACTCCGCCACCTTCTTACGTCACCTCCTATACTGCGACATTTTGATCCTCTTGCCCCGACGGAAATACACACGGATGCTAGCGGAGTTGGCCTCGGTACTGTGCTCGCCCAGCGTAAATCTGCAATTCATGAGTACGTCGTCTCTTACGCCAGCCATGCACTCACAAAAGCAGAAGCCAACTATTCAGTCACCGAAAAAGAGTGTCTAGCCATCATATGGTCCATAGGCAAGTTTTGACCCTATCTTTACGGGCGCCCATTCAGCGTGGTTACAGATCATCATGCATTATGTTGGCTCTCCTCGTTAAAAGATCCCACCAGCCGGCTCGCCCGTTGGGCGCATTGGCTACAAGAGTACGACATTCACGTCGTTTACCGATCTGGTCGAAAACGTTCCGACGCAGACACTTTGTCCCGATCACCACTACGACGTAGTGACAAGTCGCCGTCTTCGCCTGCCCCCGATGTATCTGCACTTAGTGTCAGCGACATGCTACAGGAGTAACGAAAAGATCCTTGGATCGCTTCACCTATCAACTTGTTGAGTCGAGCTCCCTCGCAAACTATCCCTAGAGGTATGCGCCGTCAAATACACCACTTCGTTATGAGGGAGGGTTTGTTATACAGAAGGAATTACCTCTCCGAAGGACGCCAATAGCTCCTTGTCATTCCCATTCGTCTCCACTCAGACATATGCGCCTTCTTTCACGCCGACCCACAATGCGCCCATGCTGGATTGTTAAAAACCTACACCCGCCTGTCCCACCACTACTACTGGCGTGGAATGTATAGCTTCGTTCGTCGCTACGTACGTTCCTGTCTCGCTTGCCAACGCCGGAAGAATCCTACTTCAAGTTCAGCTCCACTACAACCCTTACCTTGTCCTGCCCGAACATTTGACCGTGTTGGTATCGATCTGTATGGACCTCTTCCGATTACACCGGCTGGAAATCGCTGGGTAGTCGTCGCTATCGATCACCTTACGCGCTACACAGAACCTTCACCACTCTCTTCTGCGTCAGCCAGTGACGTCGGTCGTTTCATACTGCATCAGATCATTTCACGTCACGGTGCACCACGTGAACTCCTAAGTGACCGAGGGCGTGTGTTTTTGTCGGACGCCGTCGAATCGCTTCTCAAGGAATGCAAAGTCATTCATCGCACCACCACCGCGTATCATCCTCAAACTAATGGCATTACAGAACGATTCAACCGTACATTAGGAGATATGCTGTCAATGTACGTCGCAACCGATCACACTGACTGGGACAGTATTCTCCCTTTTGTAACATACGTGCATAATACTGCAGTCAAGACAACCACTGGTTTCTCTCCATACTTCCTCCTTCATGGTCGTGAGTCCTCTTGCACGCTAGACACCATCCTTCCTTACCACCCGAATGTTGCTGAGTTGACGACGATGTCACAAGCTGCTGAATACGCGGAAGAGTGTCGTCAGCTTGCCCGCTCCTTCACAAGTGCTGAACAGCAACGACAGAAACACCACCGCGATAGCCCGACGCCTCCGGCTTCTTATGCATCAGATGACCTTGTCTGGCTTCGCATCCCTTCAACCAGCCCTGGTCTCTCAACGAAACTGACGTACAAGTGTGACGGCCCTTACCGTGTGGTTAAGCAAACTTCACCCGTCAATTACATCGTCGAGCCGCTAGAGCAGCCCCATGATCAACGACGCCGTGGACGTGAGACCGTCCACATAGACTGCCTAAAACCATATTATGATCCCTCTATCGTCACCTGCCCATGAGTCGCCAGGATGGCTCTTTTCCGGAGGGGAGGAAATTGTAGTGAACAAGATGAGTGCTACTCAGAAAGGCAGGGGGTATGACTCAGACGACGTTTGGTTGGCTGGGTGCTCAGACTGGTTCCGCCATTACCACTTGACGTGTCGTGACCACTCTCCTGTTTTATAAAAGAGTGCCACTCTAAAACGCCTCATTTCAATATATATATATATGTATAAAGAAATCAGCTTGAGCGGACAAACGTACGAAAACATTTATTACTCCTACGTTTCGGTCAAGGTCCGGCCTTCGTTAGGGAATGAATTGCAAACGTCAACGTGCTGCTTATATACATTGGGGGTCCCCAACACGTGTTTATTTATTATCAAATGTCACATACATGACAGTGGCACACAAATGAACATGCAAAACAGCACGATGTGATAATGACAGGACTATATCACGAAATGATAACATACGGGGAAGTCTGCGCAGAAAAAAAGGGAGTTCTTCACAGTCATGGAAAGGATCAACATAACAAGGGTGATTCCTTACCGCGAATGCATTTAACAATATTGCGTTAAAAGAACTCGATGAACTAACAAGAAACATAGGTACACAACCAGCAACAGTGCGCTAAAATATTTAACAAAAACAGGTGTAAAGCAACGATAACAGCAATATAAAGAAAACATAGGTGAATTATATGGCAATGGTGATTTGAAAAAAAAAAACATAGGTAAAAGTGAGATACACGGCATTCATGAGAATGAAATATAACAGAATTGTATGTAACAGGCTGAAAACTGATGAAAGCGGCAGACATGTGATAGGGAATTTAGCCTTGTCCGTGACCTAGTGATTCCGTTGCTTAACGTGCGCCCAGGAACGTGAGCTTTTCTGCGCTTTCGTTAATGCTAAATGACAGTGCTTTGAATTTGTAGATAAGAAATGATTCGCGTGCTGCCCGTTCTTGGGGAAATTTAAAACCAGACTCTAATATGGTTGCTGTTAGGTTATCGAGTGAATGTCCTGTCGCATTCAGGTGCTTAGAATGGGGTAGGTTAGGAAAAGTTTTTACATGTGCCTTGTGGGTATTAAACCGTAGTCTGAATGGTGTCGCTGTCTGGCCTAAGTACTGAAGATTACAGACTGAGCACTCAAGTAGGTACACACAGTTACTTGTATCGCAATCGTAATCACCATAAATTTTCATTGTGAAATTCGACGCCGAACTGTGGGCTGAAATAGAGGTGGTCATGTCTACGCAAACCTTGCAACGTGGTTTACCACAAGGGTGGCAACCTGAATAGGCAGGATGAGTTAGTACAGATGAAGTCAGTATATTGTGCAAGTTTCTCGACCGGCGATAGACTACACGTGGCGATTTCGAAAATATGTTTTTGAGACGGTCGCTCTGCATAAGAATGTTGTGGTGCCTTCGTAGGATGTGGTTAACGTTTGGTGCTGATGCGGTATGCTTTAATATGAGGTTTGTAGATGGCCGCTGCTGAGCAGGCTTGTTGGAGTGGAGGAGCACGCTCCTGTCCACTTCATTAGCACATTTAATGGCATCGTCAAATATCTGTGGCGGGTACTTTTGTCTTCTTAACGCATCACTGAGCTTGTGAAAATTATCTCTGAAGTCAGATTGTGCAGAGCACAACCTTTTAAAACAAAGCGCTTGGCGGTCGGTATGCTTGTCTTGTTGTGTCTCACGTGGCTACTTTCAAAATGAAGGTAGCCGTGTCTATCAGTCGACTTTATGTAAAGCTTTGTCGTTATTTTATCACCTGATATGAATATCCTGACATCCAGAATGTTATTGTTTGATGCTGAGTAGACGAGCGAGAAGGATATTGATGGATTAAAATTGTTAAAGCTTGCCACAAAAGACAAAAGTTCAGTTTCCCCGGTGCCATATCAAAAAGATATCGTCAATAAAGCGGTTATAGTACAACGGATTTAGGGCGCACGTGGCAAAAAACCTGTCCTCCAGTGTGCCCATCAATATATTAGCGTAATTCGGTCCTATCTTCTTGCCCATCGAGGTGCCACATTTCTGTACAAAGTGGGTTTGATTATTTCTAAATTATTTAGTTGCAGAATTAGTTTTAAAAGGGAGGCTAGAGTTGAGATGTCAATAGGTTTGTCTAGCGAAGATTCGTCATATGCACGTATTACGGACTGAATCCCGTCGTCATACGGGATAATTGTGTATAGAGAAGCTACGACTAGAGTGACTAGTAGCGCTTTGTAGAGGACGTCAAGATCAGCAATTTCACTCAAGAAATGGTTAGTGTCTCGAAGATACGAGAGAAAGGAGGCGTGAAAAGGCCCAAAAAGTACCAAAAGGCCTTCAGCTTTCCTTCAAATCAGCTACATCCGAAATGTCTAGCCATAATTTAGAACGTTGGAATGACACGCTGGGGAAAGCGTCTTTGTACCTTACCCGCATTGTAATCAAACACTGCAGCTCATTGGCAAAGAACTTAAGCAACCAAGAACGACAGCTACGAAGCACCCATTCAAATAATTCCGACGAACGTATTTTGCTTCAAGATCACGAACGAAAAAAAAGCGATTAGAAATCCAAGCAAGGAAATCTGCAAAGATGGTTCGCGATAACGTTCTACCTTCACCGCTACTAGCACTCCCGTCCACCAGCGCTTCAAATATATCCAGTTAGGCTATTGATAATAAAAACCAGTTTACTAACATTATCAACATCTCGAACATTAAACTTAGAAACCCTGAAATGTCTCTTCTTTCTCGTGGTCTCAACTTCTGTCCGGCGACTGGCAGGTACAATGAATTTCCGCTCGTAAAGGACCTTGACGACTTCGCGCGAAACATGAGACTACGCAAAAGTTTTCATGAAAAATCCTCATCCAGCAGCGTGTCTTACAGTAAACATTGGAAACCACAGGTACAACGTGACAAGTGCCTTGATATGTACATTTCAGCTGTCCAACACGATATTCTTGAAGCATATAACCAGAAAAATTCTTTCAAACACAGCTTGACCTCAAATGAAAAGAAAGCCATTAGGACATTGCAGAACTGTTCAAACATTGTTATCAAGCCCGCTGACAAAGGCAGTGCAGTAGTGGTAATTTATACCTCTGACTATATCACTGAAACATTGAGACAGTTAGGCGACACTGCATACTATAGGTAGCTCGCTCACGACCCAACTGAGGACTTTAAACGCCTTATTGCCGAGGCCCTGGGGGAACTTTCGCAAAAAGGGTGCATAAGTAAAAAGACAATAGAATCACTAATACCGCTTAGTCCTGGTGTATAAAGGTTTTATTTATTACCGAAGGTGCACAAACCAAAAAACCACGGTCGTCCAAGAGTTTCAGTTATTGGCACGGTTACTGAACCTCTTTCCGGCTACATTAACGCTATCAGAAAAATTCCCGCCTCCTTTCCCTCGTATCTTCGACACACTAACCATTTCTTGAAAGAAATTGCTGATCTTGACTTCCCCGACAAAGCGCTACTAGTCACTCAAGATGTAGCTTCTCTACACACGAATATCCCGCATGACGGCAGCATTCAGTTCGTAATACGTGCATAGGACGAATCTTCGCTAGAGAAACCTATTGACAACTCAACTCTGGCCTCCCTTTTAAAACTAATTCTGCAACTAAATAACTTCGAATTTATTCAAACCCACTATGTAGAGACGGGTGGCACCTCGATGGGCACGAAGATAGGACGGAATTACGCCAATATATTCATGGGCACATTGGAGGACAGGTTTCTTGCCACGTGCGCCCTAAAACCGTTTTACTATAAGCGCTTTTTTGACAATATAATTTTGATATGAAACCACGGGGAAACTGAACTTTTGTCTTTTGTGGCAAGCTTTAACAATTTTCACCCATCAATCTCCTTCTCGCTCGTCTACTCAGCCTTAAACATAAACTTTCTGGACGTCATGGTATGCATATCAGGTGATAAACTAACGACAAAGCTTTACAGGAAGTCGACTGATAGACACCGCTACCTTCTTTTTGAAAGTAGCCACTTGAGACACAACAAGACAAGCATACTGTACAGCCAGGCGCTCCGTTTTGAAAGGTTGTGCGCCGCCTGACTTCAGGGATAATTGTGACAAGCTCAGGGATGCGTTAAGAAGACAAAAGTACCCGCCACAGATAATTGACTATGCCCTTAAACGTGCTAATGAAGTGGACAGGAGCGTACTCCTCCACTCCAACAAGCCTGCTCAACAGTGACCATCTACAAACCTCATATTAACGCATTCCGCATCAGCACCAAACGTTAACCACGTCCTACGAAGGCACCACAACATTCTTATGCAGAGCGACCGTCTCAAAAACATATTTTAGGAATCGATACGTGTACTCTATCACCAGTCGATAAACGTGCACAATATGCTGACTTAACCTGTACTAACTCATCCTGCCTATTCAGGTTGCCACCCTTGTGGCAAACCACGTTGCAAGGTTTGCGTACGTGAACACCTCTATTTCAGCCCACAGTTCGGCGTCAATTTCACAATGAAAATAATGGTGATTACGATTGCGATACAAGTAACTGTGTGTACCTACTTGAGTGCTCAGTCTATAATCTTCAGTACTTAGGCCAGACAGCGACACCATTCAGACTACGGTTTAATAACCACAAGACGCATGTCACAACTTTTCCTAACCTACCCCTGTCTAAGCACCTGATTGCGGTAGGACATTCACTCGATAACCTGACAGCAACCATATTAGAACCTGGTTTGAAATCTCACCACGAACAGGAAGCACGCGAATTATATCTCATATACAAATTTAAAGCACTGTCATTCGGCATTAACAAAAGCGCAGGAAAGCTCACGTTCCTTGGTGCACGTTCATCAACGGGATCACTATGTCACGAAAAAGGCTAAATTCCCTACCACATGTCTGCCACTTTCATCCGTTTTAAGCCTGTTACATACAATTCTTTTATATTTCATTCTCATGAATGCCATGTATCTCACTTTTATCGAAGTTCTTTTTTCAAATCACTATTGCCACATAATTCACCTATGTTTTCTTTATATCGCTGTTCTCGTTGCTTTACACCTGTTTTTTGTTAATTCTTTTAGCGCATTGTTGCCGGTTGTTTACCTATGTTTCTTGTTAGTTCATCGAGTTGTTTTAAAGCAATATTAATAAATGCATTCACGGTACATAATCACCCTTGTTTTGTTGATCCTTTCTGTGACTGCGAAAAACGCCCTTTTTTGCTTTGCAGACTTCACCGTATATTATCATTTCGTGATATAGTCCTGTCAATATGACATTGTGCTGTTTCGCATGTTGATTTGTGTGCCACTGTCATATATGTGACGTTTAATATTAAATAGACACGTGCTGGGGGCCCCCAATGTATATAAGCAGCATGTAGACGTTTGCAATGTATTCCCTGACGAAGGGCGGACCCCGGACGAAACGTAGGAGTAATGAAAGTTTTCATACGTTTGTCCGCTCAAGCCGATTTCTATTTATCACTGGATTCACAGAAGACACTCGCTTGATATATATATATATATATATATATATATATATATATATATATATATATATATATATATATATATATATATATATATATATATATATATATATATATATATATATATATATCATTTGAAGATCGCAAGTTCTCTTTTTACCCACATTTCTTTCTTCATAGTTACATTACAATTCGGTCAAACATCTTCCCCTATACTTTCCTTGACACTATTGTCTGTTAAATCTCATTAATATTGCGTAAAACACGGCAACACGATTGCTTATGTAGACACTTCTTTACGTAGTACATATATATATATATATATAGTGGGAGTAATAATTCAATGGGCCAGTTAGTCTTCGTGAAGGTATGGGATATGGCACAACGGGAGCGTTGTCAACAAGGATAAATATATCTATTTCCCAACAGTTTCGGGAGGGGTCCTCCCTTCATCAGGGGATGAGTTATCTCATCCCCTGATGAAGGGAGGACCCCTCTCGAAACTGTTGGGAAATAAATATATTTATCCTTGTTGACAACACTCCCGTTGGGCCATATCCTATATATATATATATATATATATATATATATATATATAATGAGATATAACAGACAGTAATGCGAAGGAATGTACAGGGGAAGTTATTAACATTAATGGAATGTAAATAAGAAGAAAGAAAAGTGGATGAAAAAATTACCAACTGTAAGCAGGAATCGAACCTACGAGCTTCGAATTACGCGTTCGATGCTCTAACCACTGAGCTATTACAGCGGCACTCCCTCCATCCACTTTTTTGGGTTTATCTGTGAATTTTTAGAAGTAGGAGCGACAGTCAGCGCCATCTATAAGCCAAACAACGAGTGTGAAGACACTCTTATGCGCATGTTTGGCGTCACGTAGCACGTGAACTTATTATGAGCGGGCAGCTGATTAATTGTCCCTCTTATACAACCTAAACACACCAAGTCTGCCAGTACGAGACCCTCGTTCAATGAAATAAGGGAAAGAAGTGTATACCTAAGGGCTCGTTTTTCCGTGTTTTTAACACAATAATAATGAGATATAACAGACAATAATGCCAAGGAATGTACAGGGGAAGTTATTAACATTAATGGAATGTAAATAAGAAGAAAGAAAAGTGGATGAAAAAATTACCAACTGTAAGCAGGAATCGAACCTACGACCTTCGAATTACGCGTTCGATGCTCTAACCACTGAGCTATTACAGCGGCACTCCCTCCATCCCAAAAACCCAAAACCCAAAACCCAAAACCCAAAACCCAAAACCCAAAAAAGTGGATGGAGGGCGTGCCGCTGTAATAGCTCAGTGGTTAGAGCATCGAACGCGTAATTCGAAGGTCGTAGGTTCGATTCCTGCTTACAGTTGGTAATTTTTTCATCCACTTTTCTTTCTTCTTATTTACATTCCATTAATGTTAATAACTTCCCCTGTACATTCCTTGGCATTACTGTCTGTTATATCTCATTATTATTGTGTTAAAAACACGGAAAAACGAGCCCTTAGGTATACACTTCTTTCCCTTATATATATATATATATATATATATATATATATATATATATAAAAGGAAAACAAGTGTATACTTAAGGGCTCGTTTTTCGTGTTTTACACAAAATATTGAGATCTAACAGACAATAAAACCAAGGAAGGTGTAGGGGAAGATATTAAGCCAATTGTAATGTAAAAAGATGAAAGAAAAGTGGATGAAAAGATAACTTGCCGTGGGCAGGATTCGAACCTGCTACTTTTGAATAACCCGTTCGATGCTATGCTACTGAGCTACCATGGCGGCTATCACCCCAGCCACTTTATTGTGTATCTATGTCAATTTTTAAACGCGAGAGTATCAGTCAGCCCCACTAGTAGCCATAGCGGCGACGGTGGCACACTCTTTATGAGCCTGTTCGGCGTCACGTAGCCCGTGAACTTATTACTAACTGTCAGCTGACCAATAGTCCCCCGTATACAACCTAAAGGCACCAAGTCTGCCAGTACGAAACCGTCGTTAATGAATAAGGGAAACAAGTCCATACCGAAGGGCTCGTTTTTCGTGTTTTACACAATATTAATGAGTTCTAACAGGCAATATTGCCAAGGAAGGTATAGGGGAAGTTATTAGGCCATTTGTAATGTAAATGAGAAGAAAGAAAAATGGATGAAAAAATAACTTGCTGTGGGCAATATCCGAACCTGTGACCTTCGAATAACGCGTTCGATGCTCTACCACTGAGCTACCACGACAGCTATCCCCTTAGCCTCTTTATTGGGCATGTATGTCTATTTGGAAACGTGGAAGTGTCAGTCAGTGTCACTAGTAGCCCTGGCGACGAGTGTGGCACACTCTTTATGAGCCTGTTTGGCATCACGTAGCCAGTGAGCTTATTACGTACTGGCAGCTGACCAATAGTCCCTCGTATTGCTCAAAGGCACCAAGTCTGCCAGTACGGGACCCTCGCTAATGAATAAGGGAAACAAGTGTATACTTAAGGGCTTGTTTTTCGTGTTTTACACAAAATTAATGAGATCTAACGGACAATAATGCCAAGCAAGGTGTAGAGGAAGATATTAGGCCAATTGTAATGTAAATGATAAGAAAGAAAAGTGGATGAAAAGATAACTTATATATATATATATATATATATATTGTAATGGATCTGAATGCAACGTCTCTGCTTGTCCATACATCCTGCTACGTGGCGAGTGTCTGGGGAGCCTCGAGACGTTTTCTTATTTAAGATGTTTGGTACGCCGTCAAATTTTGTTCTTACACGTTCATCTGACGACGTCATACTGGTATGGGATTTCCTTTCTACCCATCTGGCTTTCTTCGACTGTGTTCGTGCTGAACTCACGTTGACGATCCGTGCCTTGATGTCGACCACCACTGTCTCGAAAGTGTTTGCCACAGCTGATGTCCGCATTGCGCATTTGTACGCCAACCTAGTGTATGTGTTTTCTCTTGCTGCCACTAACTCGACGCTCCTGTTCCAACCAACTATAGCTAGTGTGCACCACCGAATCATTGTCCTCCCGTTTGCCGTCATGAACTTTTCCAGTGGTTCGGCGGTAGTTTATGCGTGCAACGTCTCTGCTTGTCCATACATCCTGCTACACGGTGAGTGTCTGGGGAGCCTCAACACCTTAGATTGCATTTTCGAAGACCCGAAGTATTCAGACGAGCCAATTCTACCAACTTGTGCCTATAAAACCGCCACTGACGCCGATGACCCTACGGATGTATTCCGCAAGTTCATTGATTGCCACCTCACTTCTGAGCAGTAGGAACCGCTGATCAAGCTCCACTGTGCTCGTGTAGCCACATTTTGGCAGTGGCGGTCGTGGCAGCAGGAAGTCGAGTCCACTGAGCAACGTTCTTCTTTTGCGCAGGTGCTGACTGGTGCATATCGTGACAGTTGTCTGGTTCGGCTCTTCGGGCTATCGGGATATTTCTCTGGATTTCTCGACCCGTCTACTTGGAATATCTGGTGAAGCAACGTCACTACCCTGTCGCTACAGCCACAAAGAACGAACTTTCTGCGCAAGCACGGACTGCGAGGACACCTACCGGAGACACTACTTAGGCTCAACACTGTGCTCGTGTAGCCACATTTTGGCAGTGGCGGTCGTGGCAGCAGGAAGTCGAGTCCACTGAGCAACGTTCTTCTTTTGCGCAGGTGCTGACTGGTGCATATCGTGACAGTTGTCTGGTTCGGCTCTTCGGGCTATCGGGATATTTCTCTGGATTTCTCGACCCGTCTACTTGGAATATCTGGTGAAGCAACGTCACTACCCTGTCGCTACAGCCACAAAGAGCGAACTTTCTGCGCAAGCACGGACTGCGAGGACACCTACCGGAGACACTACTTAGGCTCAACACTGTGCTCGTGTAGCCACATTTTGGCAGTGGCGGTCGTGGCAGCAGGAAGTCGAGTCCACTGAGCAACGTTCTTCTTTTGCGCAGGTTGGTTGTGCATTAATTGCACCGCTGATTTTTGCTTCTACTCTTGTTGTCGCGACTGCTGCTGCCAGTGGTTATTGTGCTGTAGTCACTGTTACGTTTATATGATGCCGTCAAATGCTGAGCTGTCACGCGAAGTGCAACAACTTCGAGCCGAAATTGAACAGCTTCGTGAAAGTGTCTCTGCCATCAGCACTTTTTATGAAGAAATGAAAAAGAAGCATGAGCTTACCTCAGCCGAAAACAAGTCTCTTCAAAAATCAAATGATGAACTGGCTGCTAAACTGGCTGACATGGAACAGCGTTCGCGACTTAAAAACGTTGAGATAAAGGGTGTGCCATTAAAAAAGGGGGAGGATTGCGCCACCATTCTTCAGAAAATGGGTGATGTAATTGACTGTCCCATAAAAAAGGATGATATCGACGCTGTGCATCGCGTGCCAGCAAAAAAGGACACGAACATAATCGCGAGGTTTTGTTCTCGGGTCAAGAAGGATGAATTTTTGCGTAAAGCACGCAGGGCGCGTCTAACAACCGAGTCACTCGGTTTTGCTCAGTCACAAGGTGCCAATGTGTACGTTAATGACCACCTCACACCCAACAACAAAAGATTGTTTGCACAAGCGCTCTCACTAAAGAGAGAAAAGCAATGGAAGTTTCTGTGGGTGGACAATGGTCGCATCAAGGTGCGAAAAACTGAGGACAGCCGAGTTCACGTCATCGCCAGCGTGCAGGACCTCTCAGTAATGAGAGAATAGCCACTGTTAATAACCAAAGCGACTGTTACCTAAAGAGAAAGATGGCAGACAAAGATTACGTGACACTCGAAAAATTAGGCGCATTACTTTCCACGAAAAATAATGGCTTGTCCTTCCTTCATCTCAACGCACAATCTGCGCGAAATAAAGAAGACCAAATAACCGCCCTTATTTCAACTATACGCTCTGAACCTCATGTTCTTATGATGACGGAAACATGGTACAGGGATGAATCTGAGGTTCTAAGATCACCCGGCTATGAAACCTTCTTTTTGAATCGCCCAACAAAAATAGGAGGTGGTGTTTTGATGATGGCTAAAAACTCAGTAAAATGTAGGCTGGTTCACGAGTTTTCGCATGTCACTAATGATTATGAAATATTGACTGTACAAAGTGACCGTTTTGTTTATGGTGTTTTATACCGCCCTCCTAGTGGTAACAAGTCGAACTTCTTAGTATTCTTAGATACATACTTGCGTTGGGTTGGAGACACTGGTAGTACATTAGTTCTTGCAGGTGATCTCAATATCGATGTTGCAAAGCCATCAGAAAGTCAGTTAGAACTTTGTCAAGTTATTGAATCCAATGGGTTTTCTAATGTTTTCACCATCCCAACCCGCATTGACAAAAACACTGCGACATTAATAGATATGTTCATTACTAACATAGAAGCTTCGAAATGTTTGTCCGGCGTACTAAACGCACCCATCAGTGACCACCTTCCTATATTTATGCTGATAAACGAAACCGTAAACTGTGCGCCAGCCCAACTCAGAGAACCGATAGTTATTCAAGATATTAATGAATATACACTGGCTGCATTTCGCAAGGAGATATCGTTAACCGATTGGTCAGGCGTGTATTGCGAGCAAGAACCTGAAGCCGCCTATGATATTTTCCATGACAAACTGATAAGGGTGTACAAGAAATGCTTTCCGTACAAACAGCTCAAGCATACGCGCAAAGCCAAAAAACCGTGGCTGACTAAAAGTTGTCTTAGTGAAATAAAACGTAAAAATAAATTGTTCGAAAACTTCCTGAAAAACAAGAACGAAGAAACGCTTAAACGTTTCAAAGCCCAGCGAAATAAAGTAAACAGCCTGTTGCGTTACAAAAAGAGAACGTACTTAAACAGCATCTTCAACAAAGATGTAATGAATAAACAAGACTTGGCTTGGTCTAGACTAAACGAATTTCTTGGCCGTAACGGTGATGACTTCAGGCCTACTGAGCTTGTGACAGACGGTGACGTTATTTGTAAGGATGATTTAGCAAACTTATTCAATGACTATTTTGTATCGCTAGCGAAGGAACAGTACAATTTAGCTTGTACCACATATTTGTCTGACAGTATATCTGAGAGCGCGTTTTTGGCGCCAACAACAGCTGGTGAACTTTCACATGCTTTTTCGTCTGTGAAAAACAGCACGTGTTGTGACGCATATGACATACAGATTAAGCCCATCAAACACGTATTAGATATCATTGCTGAATTATTAGAGCATTTCTTTAATCTTGCTTTTTCCACCGGAATTTTGCCACAAAAGTTACAAGTTGCAAAAGTGGTTGTGCTGTACAAAGGAGGAGATAAAAATGCACTAAACAATTACCGACCGATATCTATACTTCCAGTAATTTCAAAAGGTCTGGAAAAACTAATTCAAAAGCGTATGGTTTCTTTCCTAGATAAGCACCACATCATCACTCCTTCGCAGTTTGGTTTTATCAAAGGCCGTACGACTGAACATGCTCTTTTAGAACAGAAAGAATTTATACTAAATGCTTTTGAACGCGAACTACACACTTTAGGCATCTTCGTAGACTGTTCAAAGGCGTTCGACACAATAAATCACATTACGCTGCTAAAGAAATGTGCACACTATGGATTTTGAGGTGTTTTTTTACAACTCATTGAATCATACCTAATGTACCGGCAGCAGGAAGTAGTCGTCGGCAATAGTACCTCCAATTTACTAAAAATTTCAGCGGGTGTACCACAAGGTAGCATATTGGGGCCTCTGCTTTTTTGTATATATATAAATGATATTGTAAAAATTGACACGTCTGTAAAATGTATTATATACGCTGATGATACAACCTTGCTTCTTACTGCTGAAAATTATACAAACTTAGTTAATGACGCAAATGAGGTACTGGCGAAGTTGGCCACGTGGACATGCGTTAACTGTTTAAAACTTAACACATCAAAAACAAAAGCTGTATATTTCAGGCCGAAAAATAAACAAACCCCTTGTCGTGTCCCATTAAAACTTGGCAGTTCAGAACTTGAGATAGTACAGCGTATTAAGTGTCTGGGAATAATTTTCGATCAACACATGTCTTGGAACGCACACACTGAAAAACTATGTGGCACTATATCAAGGATTTCGGGCATAATATCCCGGGTGCGTTTCTCGCTACCTAAAGCAGTTAAACTTCTCATCTATAAATCCCTGTTTTTATCTCACGTCAACTACTGTCATCTGGTTTGGGGTACGACAACTCTAACAAATATCCGCAAACTGCACGTCATACAGAAAAGGGCTGTTCGTGCCGTTGCAAATGCTCCATATCGCAGTCACACCACTCCCATATTTCACGACATGAAGCTGCTACCTCTACCTGAATACTACCGCGCAATGCTTGTGAAACGCTACCATGCAGGATTAAAAGGCGACAACCTTTTAGGAACCATTGCCAACCTAAACCACCGCAAAGTTCTTTATAACACGCGTTTCAATCACACATGGCTTATCCCGCGCACGCGCACTAACTACGGCAAAGAAATGCTGCGCTTCCTCCTGCCGTTTCACTTGAATGCCATATCGTCTTCCATTTGAGTGACTGTTCTGATTGTAAGTGTAGTAAGCGTATGGGCACATGCCCCATATTTTTTTTATTTTTTTCTTATTTTTTTTTTACTTTGGTGCTAATCTTGCGATCTTCTTTTCTTGCATCGTTACACTCTCTTATTGATATCGTTTGGGTAAGGAAATAATTTCGGTCATTTTTTTTAGTTTATTACTTTTCATTCTTCATGCTTTATTATGCTTATGCTTTATTATGCTTATGCTTATTATACTTTATGCTTTATGCTTGCTCAAATTTTTGTACATTGTCACTGCAATAAAAGTGTTGCCTATGCTGCCCATTTGTAAGGGGTCGTGGTCCCAGTCAAGCCCATTAGAGGCTTTTTGACCACGGCCCTCAGCATCCCGAATGTTGAAATAAATAAAGTTCAAAGTTCAAAGCTCCTCAAGCGTTTTCAAGCCTCTTTTGACCACAATCAGCCTTCCTTAGGTCGAGCGTCATCTGTTGTTCACCGCATAGGTACCGGTCAAAATACACCATTACGACAGCGTTCATATCGTGTGTCAACTGCCGAACGCTGTGCATCAATGAACAGGTCGACGATATGCTGAAACGCGGCATAATCGAACCGTCAAGCAGTCCCTGGGCCTCTCAAGTTCTACTGGTGAAAAGAAAGACGGTCCCATCAGGTTCTGCGTGGACTACCGCCATCTCAACCGAATCACACGCAAGGATGTCTATCCGCTGCCACGCATTGACGATGTATTAGACTTCCTACGGAGCCGAATTTTTCTCTTCTTTAGATCTGTCTCTGGATATTGGCAGGATAGGTCTCTGCCATGATGGTACCCATGGCAGAGGGCAATGGCGAAAAAACAGCTTTCATCATGCCAGACTGTACAAATTCACAGTCATGCCCTTCGGACTCTGCAACGCACCAGCTACTTTCGAGCGAATGATGGACGCTATCCATTGAGGCCTCAAATGGAAAGTTTGCCTTTGTTATTTAGATGACAGTGTCGTCTTTTCAACTATTTCGCAACGCATTTACCCGCCTCGAGGAAGTCCTCGCTTGTCTCTCCGCCTCGGTGCTGCAACTGAATCTTAAGAAGTGCCATTTCGCTGCTCAAAAGCTTACGATCCTTGGCCACGTGGTTTCGAAGGACGGCATTCTTCCTCACCTTGGCAAACTTACCGCCGTTTCAACGTTTCCTAAGCTGACCACCATGAAACAGCTCCGAAGTTTCTTAGGCCTTTGCTCCTATTTACGGCGCTTCGCCCACAATTTCGCGACGATCATCACTCCTTTTAACAAGCTCCTCGCCAGCTCTAGAGACCTTTCAGCCTGGTCTGCCACTTGAGACGATCCTTTCAATGAACTGCGCCTTATTCTCACGTCGCCGCCTATTCTGCGGCACTACGACCCATCGGCACTCACAGAGATTCACACCAACGCTAGTAGTGTCGGGGTAGGCGCTATTCTTGCGCAGCAGAAAGACGGCTTCCAAGAGTACGTGGTTGCATACGCAAGCCGAACTCTTAGCAAAGCCGAAACAAACTATTCCGTCACTCAAAAGGAATGCCTTGTAATCATTTGGGTGATAGAGGAATTTTGACCTTACATGTACGGGCGCCCTTTTGACATGTCACTGACCACCACGCCCTTTGCTGGTTATCGTGCTTGAAGGATCCTAGAGGTCGCCTCGCCCGATGGGCGTTATGCCTTCAAGAATATGACATTCACGTGGTCTATCGCTCCGGCCGGAAACATTCGGATGCAGACGCCCTTGTCCCGTTCGCCCCTACCCCCTGATCCTGCCTGCTTCGAAAGTCTCATCTCTGATGCCACTCCCGTCAACATTGCCGACATGCCATCTGAGCAACGCAAGGACCCTTGGGTTGCTTCGATTCTAGACATCCTGGCTGGGCGGACGGCTTCTCTTCCTACTCGCATGTTTCGCCGGCAAGTCGAGCACTTAACCATTCGCGAGGACGTGCTGTACCAACGCAACTACGCCCCCGGTGGATGTCAGTGGCTACTCGTGATTCCACGTGATCTGCGATCCGAAATTTGTTCCACGTTTCATGACGACCCCCAATGTGGCCAGGCAGGCTTCTTGAAGACTTATTCTCGCATACGGCTCTGATATTAGTGGCCTGACATGTACCGTTTTATTCGACAGTACGTTCGGGCTTGCTCGACGTGCCATAGACGAAAGACTCCCGTAATCATGCCAGCGGTACCTTATTACCTTCACCATGCTTCTCCCGACCGTTCGAGCGTGTCAGCATCGGTATTTATGATCCCCTTCTGAACAATGCGTATGGTAACCGCTGGATCATAGTTGCCGTCGACCACCGCACGTGGTATGCCGAAACTTCATCCCTTCCTTCGGATACAGCAAGACGTTGCGACTTTCGTTCGTCACAACGTCGTATTACGTCACGGAGCACCTCGAGGATTACTGAGAGATTGTGGTCGCTGATTCTTATCAGACGTCATCGCAGCAATGTTGCGTGAGTGCCACGTCTTTCACCGCACTACAAGCGCCTATAATCCCCGGACCAATGGAATGACAGAGCGCTTCAATCGCACCCTCAGTGACATGCTGTCTTTGTACATCTCGTCAGACCACTCCAATTGGGACCGAATGCTCCTGTTTATCACGTTCGCATATAGCAACACCATTCAAAGCACTACTGGGTTCTCTTCTTTTTTCCTCCTTTACGGACGCGAACCTTCTTGCACTACGGACATCATTCTTTCGTACAGACCTGACTCCTCAGAGTCCATGACTAAATCTCAAGCCGCTACATAGGCGGAAGAATGCCGACAACTGGCAAGACTATTCACAACACAAGACCAAGAACGCCAAAAGCACCACCATGACGCATCAAAAAACACTACTTCCTAGGATCCAGGTTCGCTCGTCTAGCTGCATGTCCCCTCTACTACACCTGGCCTATCTACCAAGTTGGTCCACAAGTATCATGGCCCATATCGTATACTGCAAAAAACGTCACCGTTGAACTACCTCATTGAGCCACTCGAGCCATCTTCTGGCCAACGTCGCCATTGCCAAAAAATTGTTCAGGTGTCGAGAATTAAGCACTACTACAACCCTCCCTTGTTTACTTGTCCATAGGTCGCCAGAATGGCTTCTTATTTCGCGGGTAGTAATTGTGATGAATCTGATTGACGGCCGCTCTGCTGTTGTTGAAGACAACGACGATAATCGGTGGCTGCAGTAGTAGCTCGCACACGCCACTCGCTAGTAGCCAGACCTGCCTCATAAAGTACCTTTCGCGAAGCTACGTCTGAAGCTTTATCGACGTACAACACCTCTTTTTTAAGATATATATATATATATATATATATATATATGTGTGTGTGTGTGTGTATATATATATTAGAGCATCGAACGCGTTATTCGAAGGTCGTAGGTTCGATTTCTGCTCACGGCTGGTTATTTTTTCATCCACTTTTCTTTCTTTTTGTTTACATTTCATTGGTTCTAATAACGTCCCCTGTACATTCTATGTTAGATCTCATATATATATATATATATATATATACATGCATATTGATACGTACATTGGAATGGGACCAGGACGTGACTAATTGCCAGTGTACATACACCAATAAAATCGGAGCGCTACAGACAGAGCGACTAAACCAGTCCTCTTTGTCGCCTTCTGATCACAGAATGGTTCACCCTTCATGCGATAGCTATGTAGCATTACTCCCCGGCTGTAAAAGCACTGACTCGGTGCATTTTATACGTGTTCGTCAGAAGGAGGGCGGTATGCTTTGAACCGACTGACGTGGATTACATCACTGTGGGTGTTGTCAGACAGGTTAGTCCCAAGGACTGGAATGACCTCATAGGTAACGTCCGTTATCCGTCGTATGAAACGGTAAGGTCCCTTGTACGGAGATAGCTACTTCTCTGACAATCCAACACGACGAACTGCTCACCAGAGAAGAACTAGAGAACCAGGTGAGAAGTCAACGTCGACATGCTTGCTGTCGTGGAGAGCCTTCTAGGTTGCTTGTGAAGCCAACAGCCAAGAGCCGGCAATCTAACGTGCGTGGTCAGCACAAGCGATAGCATCACGAGCGTATTCGCTCGGAGGAGGTGTAGTAGTCGGTAGTAGGATGTCCGATGGTAACGTTGGACTACGGCCATAGAGCCTATAATAAGGTGAATAACCTGCTGTATTATGACGAGATGAATTATAGGTGAACGTTACGTGAGGTAGCGCTAGATCCCAGTCATGGTGGTCAGATATGACATACATCGAGATCATGTCCATGAGGGTGCGATTTAGACGTTCAGTATGGTCATTTGTTTAAGTACGGTAGGAAGTGATCAGTTTGTGTTGCGTTGAGGAAGAGCGCGAAATGTCGTTGAGCACGCTTGAGGAGAATGCACGTCCACGATCTGTGAGCAATTGCCGAGGAGCGCCATGATGTAGAACTACATCGTGGAGCCAAAAGTGTGCAACGTCAGTTGCAGCGGGAAGCACTCTAGTGATGGCAAACCTGGTCGCATGGTCTATAGCAAAGGCGACCCACTTGTTACCAAAGTTTGATTCGGGGAACAGTCTGAGAAGGTCCATACCAACACGGAAGGTTCAGTAGGGACAGAGATTGGGTGAAGGAGTCCAGCAGGAGGTACGGCAGGTCGTTTTCGACGATGGCAGTTATCGCAGGAAGCCACGTAGCGTCGAACGGACCGCGCGAGACCATTCTGAAAGAAGCGGCGCCGGACGCGGTCGTACGTGCGAGATACGCCCAAGTGGCCAGCAGTTGGTTCGTTGTGAAGCTCGTGCAGGACCGCCGAACGGAAATGATTAGGCACGACTAGAAGTAGCTCAGGGCCATATGGCTGGATGCTACGACGGTACAGCGTGCCATTTTGGATAACGAACATGCAGAGTGACACGTCGTTAGGGTCAGATTCCAGACGTGCAATGAGTGACCACAAGGAAGGATCGCGATGCTGTTCGTCACCGATCTGACGAAACCTAGACATGGACATGACGCTGGGGCAAGACTCGCCGACCGTTTCGTCTGGTTGGTCAACGGGGTAGCGGGACAAGCAATCGGCGTCCACATGGAGGCGTCCAGACTTCTAGGCAATTGAGTAGGAGTACTCCTGTAGACGCAAAGCCCAACGACCAAGTCGTCCAGAATTGTCCTTCAGTGAAGAAAGCCAACAGAGGGCGTGACGACATGTGATCACAAGAAACGGGTGGTCATACAAGTGAGGACGAAAATTCGCAACCTCCCAGACAAGGGCAAGGCATGCTCGTTTTGTGATAGAGTAGTTACGCTCCGACTATGAAAGGAGATGCGTATGCAATTACACGATTAGCGCCCCGCTGAGTTTGGGCCAAAACTGCACCGATGCCCTGACCGCTAGCATCTGTCCGCTCTTCTGTAGGAGCATCTGGGTCAAAATGTGCAAGTAGCAGTGGTGTCGTTAGAGCGGTGATTAGTCGAGAGAAAGCGTTACCTTGAAGAGGTCCGAACAAAATGGGACGTCGTGTTTGAGAAGGTCCGTGAGTGGGCATGAGAGTGCCACAAAATCTTTATGAACCGGCGAAAGTAAGAGCCCACGAAACTGCAAACATCACGGATTGTGCGTGGTACGGGAAAGTTCGTTACTGCGGGTACTTTTGCCGGGTCTGGTTGTGCACCTGAAGCGTCAACCTGGTGGCCCAACACAGTATTTTGACGAAGACCAAAGTGGCACTTCGAGGAAATCAGCTGGACGCCGGCATTCCGGAATGTTGATAAAATTGTCAAAAGGCGTTCAAGGTGTGTAGCAAAGGTGGGTGGGAAGATTCTCACGTCATCTAAGCAACACAAGCACGCTGCCATTTAAATCCTTGAAGCAGCCTGTTCATCATTTTCTCGAAGGTTGCTGGGGCGTTGCAGAGACCACACGGCGTGACCTTGAATTGGTAAAGGCCGTTGAGGGTAACGAATGTAGTTTTGTCACGATCCATTTCGTCTACAGCAATTCGCCAGTAGTCCGATCTCTGGTCGAGAGATGAAAAAAGGTGGCGCCAGTCATGTGTGTCGTCAATACGTGGACGAGAATACACGTCTTTCTTGTTTATTTTCTTGAGGTGCTGATAATCCATACAGGAGCGCCAGCAGCCGTCTTTCTTCTTTACCAAGACGCAGAGTCACCAGTGGGAGCAGAGTCACCAGTGTCGATTCGGTGCTCGAAAAACATATTAGTCTTGCCGAAGGGACGACCACAGATATCAAAAATAATCACCATAGGAGGCCAAAACACGGCAGAGAGCGTCAGCCTGATCAGGCGGAAGGTCTGCTTCAACCTTATTTCGAAAGATGGCTTTGGCAGAACCAGGTAACCGTGAGACTTCAGCTTGGTCCCGAACAGTTACAGCAACAACGTATATGTCATCATCTCTTATGGCAGTGAGTTGAGCAAGCGAAATCTGGTAGGGCAACACTTGAGGAATGAGGCCGAAATTTAGGAGCGGAAGAAACACACGGTTCTCCACTATGGTGGCGATGGTTTGTGGCACTAACACTGCGCGTCATTCGTGCGTCTGTTATCGGTGTAACGATGTAGACTCTGTCGGGAACTGGAAGGGTCGATGACAGACACACGTATGTCACAGCAAGAGGCAGCAAACGAACAAGAGTGGTTGGACCCAAGCGGCTGACGAACTTTTCACAGGCATCAGAGAGCAGGTGATGGTCGAGGTTGAGCGTGCTAGAAAAACAATCAAATGAAGCCGAGCGTGCCGAGAAGAAATCAACGCCTAGCATGAAGTCAGGGGGGCAACGATCTAGTACGCCAAAAAGGACTACGGCGTGACGACCAGCAACGTTGACACGAGCAGTGCACATTCCGACGACTTCTACAGCACCGCCATTGGCAACACGTATGGGTTCAGTCGTAGAGGCCGTCATGATCTTCTACAAACGGCGGCGTAGCTGTGCGCTCATAATAGATAGGTGGGCACTTGTGTCAACAAGGGCAGTAACAGTAACATGGTCGACTTTTACTACTATGAGACTGTGGTGTGTGGGCAGCATCAGTTGAGGGTTTCCGGGCGTAATTGGTATTGCAGCTACCCCTTCATAGGTTGCAATATCTAGTTTTCCTGCTGCGATTGTCCAGAGAAGTTCGGCGAGGAAAAGCTCCGAGGTGGCGGAGAGCCGGATTGGCGGCGTAGGGGCGAAGGCGAGCGGGAGGAGCGGCGACCGGAAGGGGCGTGAGTGGGGAGGGGCGTCAGTTTCATCATCGTCTGTTCATAATCACTGTACAGGCAGATTTTCACTACACCTTTTCCGTGCAGTATATTTCTTGACTTTGTGTTATCGATTCTGTTTGTGCCCCATGAACTTATTAGTAATGCATCTTCTTCCATTTTTAACGTTTTATGCTACACTTTTTTGTATTTTTTTGTGCGTGTGTTTCGCTCTATGGGTTTGATAGCTTTATTTTTTGTTTTTTGTTTGTAGATAATACTGTACTTTTCAAACTGCTATTCCTGTGATCTACTTGATGTAAATATCGTTAATGCATTCTCATAATCTTTTTTTCACATTGCTTTGCTCACCGGTCTTTACTCGCCACGTCACAGTGGATGGATAGTGTATGATAGGGATGGTTCACGTGTCAGGGGCCTTATGTATATATATATATATATATATATATATATATATATATATATATATATATATATATATATCAAGCGAGTGTCTTCTGTGAATCCAGTGATGAATGGAAATTGGCTTAAGCGGACAAACGTGCGAAAACTTTTATTGCTCAGCAATAAAAGTTTTCGCACGTTTGTCTGCTCAAGCCAATATATATATATATATATATATATATATGATTGAAGAGAAGGACGCACGTACGAAATGTGGATTTATTAACGTTTCGGCTGGTGGACCAGCCTTCGTCAGAATGATTGCAAATGTTACAGGCACTTAATATATAGGTAGGCGGATGTATACACAGGAACAGTGCACCACTGCCAGATGCTAAGCGCAATGAAAGCAAGGTACATGCGCATGGTGGACACAACACCGCACTGTGACTCACAATCACAAAAACAAAGATATCGCGTAAAAAATAATAATAATCGCGTCACTGGCCAGTGAGATACCACGAGCACAGAACATATAAGAAATATAGGCAATGCGCCGAGCGTACATAGCACAAGATTGACTCTACAAAATAATAATAATAACGATACAATAATAACGATACATAATGCACTTTTACGAAGGATTAAACATCCATTCACACACACACGAACGAGATAAGTTTGTCGCCGCATGAGGCCGAGCACGCACTGTATTCTACGCAATTATGCTAGCCAGTTTGCCCGCGTTTTCGTTTAAACCCCTAGAAGCCGTTCCGAACTTATGAATTAGAAATGATTCGCGTATCTCACGCTTATAATGCGACGTGAATCCCGCCTCCAATACAGTTGCCCTAAATGATTCAAAACTATGTCCGGTAGTGGCGACGTGCCTTGAAATCGGCAGATGAGGCATGGAGTGCACATGGGCCTTGTGATTGTTGAAACGGTAGCGAAATGAATTTTCAGTATGACCGATATACTGCAAGTGACAAAAGGAGCACTCAAGCAGGTAAACCGCATTATCTGTGTCACAGGTGAAATCGCCACGAATTTTTAAAGTGAAATTGTTTGCGGAGCTTTTAGCCACAGCGGTGGTTGTCATCTGTTTGCATAACTTGCATCGAGGTTTGCGGCATGGATGGCAACCAACGTGTGAAATGTAATTGTTAGTCCGTACTTTGGAGGACGTGAGGATGTCCTGCAAGTTCCTACAGCGACGAAACACGGCGCGGGGTGGCTCTGAAAAAACTTCTTTTAGGTGATCGCTTTGCGTCAATATGTTGTGATGTTTCCTTAGAATGGCTGCTACATTGGGTGCGGAAGCGCTATGCGTGAGTACTAGGTTAGCATTATTGAGGCTATGGGAATGTTTCTCTGCATTGATCAGTGTTTTTCGGTCAAGCATATCAGCACGTGCCACTGCGTCATCAATCATCGGTGCCGGGTATTTCTGCTTTAGAAGAGAAGCACGCAGTTTATCACAACTAGCGATGAAGTCTGCTTGCTCGGAGCAAAGGCGTTTAAAACGAACAGCTTGGCTATATGGTATGCTGGATTTACAATGTTTGGCGTGACTGCTGTTGAAATGTAGGTGCTGTTGATGACTGCTGTTGATGTAGGTGTGCAATAATGGCGCTGTTATAGCTGACATGCCTTTGCTGATCGATTTTGTCCCTCCAACGACGTCTACGTTGATTGTGCACATTGGCACCAATGACTTAACGAAGAACAATGCACGTACCGTCTTCGAAAACTACATTCACATGCTTACCTGCATCCAAAAGGAGTATCAAGGTATACGGAATATTTACGCCACACTTATTTTGCCGAGGGCTGCCAACCGCCGCCGTGGATACAAGAATCAAAGGTTTATTCACCGGTTCAACCGTGAAGCCAGCCTTTTCAACAGTCTCTTACGCCGTTATTGCAGACGTTCCAGTACGGCGCACCTTTTGGACCATGCACTCGAATGTTTTCCCCCCGCACGAGTCCTAGCAGCGGATGGCGTACATCTCAGCTTTGAAGGCGTTGCTCTCGTGGCATGTCATATCCGACAACTGTGCTTCGAGTCTCCGAGTCAAGCAACCGCTGCATCTTGGCAAGATTGTGCCCCAGCTATACAGCACCATACGCCGTCTACTAGAGGGGTAGGTCCTGAGCCGTCCACAGCCGTGTCCCTGCTAAAGAAACCAACGGGCAAAAACAAGAATCGTGGTGATCGTACTGATGACGGTGGGTGTACTTCGAGAGTGATCCGAAACAATCCCACCCCCGAATGCCAGCCACCCGCTGGCCATTGTCCTTCGCAGAGGGGTAAGGAACACTACCCGACCTTCGACACATCACGACACACAGCGGATACAGCCCCTCGCGTGAGTGGTCCCACTGCAAGTTCTTCCGTCATCCTGTCCCGCCGTGGTCATTCTTTGCAACAAAGTGAGGGACGCTTTACTGGCGCCGCGGCATCAACTGCTACAGAAGACATCGCCACTACTCAAGCAGGACCCACTACGAAAGCAGTTGGTCCTACTGCTCACCCAAGGTATCCACTTCGAAAAAAATTTTCCGATGCTGTAAAAAGTAATTCGAAGAATTGACTAGCTTCGACGCATGCCAATGAGAACCTTACCTCGCACCTTTGTTCCAAGGGATTTCAAAAGATGAGAAGGGCAGTGGAAAAACGAGTTCGTTACGAGCTACACACTGCCACTTTAGAAACTTACCTCGCTGCTTCTATTGCACCAAAAGGTCTGAACCTTTTCCTACGCCCTGCCACTTCTCAATTGTCAAATAATAACGCAAAAAGGTGGCAAGACACCCTACAGAAGTCTTCGCTAGAACTTCTGCGTATTACTGTTAATCATTACCGCTCGTCTTTGAAATCTCTGATGAACGAAGAGAAGAATATGTGTAATCAAACCCCGCTTAGTACTCTGGAGGTTAACTCGCTGTGCATATTCGAAGAAAAGAAACGCAATGAAATATGTGCTGTCAAATGTAAGAAGTTACTCAGGGACGGCGTGATGTCTCATTGCACACCCGCGCAACTCCTTAAAAATTTAAGTACGGCGCCGTCCCGTTTCGAAAATACACCCCGTTCGGATGATGTTTCAAACGTAGTCAACATATCGAACTGTAGTCTGTCCAAAGATGAAATGTCTGTATTATCGCGTGGTTTGAAGTTTTGCCCCGCAACGGGTCATTGCGATGAATTCCAGCTACTCAGTGACTTAGATAATTTCGCACGCAACCTGAGATTGAGGGAGTTCTTTCACGGTAGAAATAACAGTAGCCATGCTTCCGGGGTGCTGCCGTCAGCTAAACGTTGGACACCACCATTACAACGCGATAAATACCTTGATCTATATATTGATGCTGTTCAGCGCGATGTAATTCAAGCATATAGGCAGAAAACTTCGTTCCGTCGAAATCTGCGCGACGGAGAACTGAAAGCGATCGAATTATTAAGGAAGCGCAACGACATCACTATTAAGCCAGCCGACAAGGGTGGTGCCATCGTGGTTATGAACACAGCAGACTATATTAAGGAGGCTCTTCGGCAGCTCAATGACACTTCATTTTACAAACGACTTGATGCAGACCCCACAATGGACTTCAAAGAAACTCTAAAACAAAAGATATATGCACTCTGGCGAGATAAAAAAATATGTGATAAGGCAGCCACAACACTAGTCCCGCTAAGTCCGTCTGCTGGCCGATTTTACATGCTGCCAAAAATTCATAAGCCGAACAACCCAGGCCGCCCCATAGTCTCTGCAAACGGAACGGTGACAGAAGACTTGTCTTGTTATGTAGACTCGTTGATTCGTCACCTTCCCGCCACGTATCAGTCTTTCTTGAGGGACACGAACCACTTTTTGTCGGTAGTTAACGACATTACCGTGCCTAATGGTTCCTTTCTGGTAACGCTGGACGTATCGTCACTCTACACAAACATCCCTCACTCGGATGGCATCTTCGCGGTTGTAGAAGCGTATGAGAAATGTTCCGATGATAAGCCAGTAAACAGCACTACCATTGCGGTGCTACTTGAAATGATTCTCCACATGAACAATTTTATATTCAATGAAGTCCATTATGTACAGGTCAGCGGCACTTCGATGGGGACTAAGATTGGGCCAAATTATGCCAACATTTTTATGGGGAAGCTTGAAGAGGAGTTTTTACGCAGTCGCCTATTAAAACCGCTATGCTATAAAAGATTCATTGACGATATTTTCTTTATTTGGCCTCATGGTGAATCGCACCTTCTCTCATTCATATCAGATTTCAATAACGTTCACCCATCCATCTCTTTTACGCACGTCTACTCGACTGAAACCATAAACTTCTTAGACGTATCTATTAGCCTAATAAACGGCAACCTAATCACCAAGCTTTATCAAAAGCCTACTGACCGACAACAATACCTACATTTCAACAGCAGTCACGCCAAACATTGTAAATCCAGCATACCATATAGCCAAGCTGTTCGTTTTAAACGCCTTTGCTCCGAGCAAGCAGACTTCATCGCTAGTTGTGATAAACTGCGTGCTTCTCTTCTAAAGCAGAAATACCCGGCACCGATGATTGATGACGCAGTGGCACGTGCTGATATGCTTGACCGAAAAACACTGATCAATGCAGAGAAACATTCCCATAGCCTCAATAATGCTAACCTAGTACTCACGCATAGCGCTTCCGCACCCAATGTAGCAGCCATTCTAAGGAAACATCACAACATATTGACGCAAAGCGATCACCTAAAAGAAGTTTTTTCAGAGCCACCCCGCGCCGTGTTTCGTCGCTGTAGGAACTTGCAGGACATCCTCACGTCCTCCAAAGTACGGACTAACAATTACATTTCACACGTTGGTTGCCATCCATGCCGCAAACCTCGATGCAAGTTATGCAAACAGATGACAACCACCGCTGTGGCTAAAAGCTCCGCAAACAATTTCACTTTAAAAATTCGTGGCGATTTCACCTGTGACACAGATAATGCGGTTTACCTGCTTGAGTGCTCCTTTTGTCACTTGCAGTATATCGGTCATACTGAAAATTCATTTCGCTACCGTTTCAACAATCACAAGGCCCATGTGCACTCCATGCCTCATCTGCCGATTTCAAGGCACGTCGCCACTACCGGACATAGTTTTGAATCATTTAGGGCAACTGTATTGGAGGCGGGATTCACGTCGCATTATAAGCGTGAGATACGCGAATCATTTCTAATTCATAAGTTCGGAACGGCTTCTAGGGGTTTAAACGAAAACGCGGGCAAACTGGCTAGCATAATTGCGTAGAATACAGTGCGTGCTCGGCCTCATGCGGCGACAAACTTATCTCGTTCGTGTGTGTGTGAATGGATGTTTAATCCTTCGTAAAAGTGCATTATGTATCGTTATTATTGTATCGTTATTATTATTATTTTGTAGAGTCAATCTTGTGCTATGTACGCTCGGCGCATTGCCTATATTTCTTATATGTTCTGTGCTCGTGGTATCTCACTGGCCAGTGACGCGATTATTATTATTTTTTACGCGATATCTTTGTTTTTGTGATTGTGAGTCACAGTGCGGTGTTGTGTCCACCATGCGCATGTACCTTGCTTTCATTGCGCTTAGCATCTGGCAGTGGTGCACTGTTCCTGTGTATACATCCGCCTACCTATATATTAAGTGCCTGTAACATTTGCAATCATTCTGACGAAGGCTGGTCCACCAGCCGAAACGTTAATAAATCCACATTTCGTACGTGCGTCCTTCTCTTCAATCATCTATTACACCGGACCATCGATCTTCATTCCTAAAATATATATATATATATATATATATATATATATATATATATATATATATATATATATATATATATATACATCCGTATAGGGAAGAAGACGCACGTATGAAGTGATTTTATTGACGTTTCGGCCACGGGTTCTGATGAAGGCCGCAGTTCCCAATTAGCAAAAAAAATCGCGTGTTCATGGAACTGCATCAAGAGGCCTTGCGGCCTCACCGGTAACAACCGCCAAGAACGCACTCCCTCACCAGAGAAGTGATTATGAAGTGATTTTATTGATGTTTCGGCCACGGGTTCTGATGAAGGCCGCAGTTCCCAATTAGCAAAAAAAATCGCGTGTTCATGGAACTGCATCAAGAGGCCTTGCGGCCTCACCGGTAACAACCGCCAAGAACGCACTCCCTCACCAGAGAAGGATTGGCTGCCTTGGTGCAGTATCTGGCCACTACCTCCCACATGCATACGTCAAATAAATCACGGCCCTCAGTCCCCAACAGCTGCGAAGCAACTGACAATGGCGGCGGTCAGATCTGCAACGCAGCAGAGGGTGCTAAAAATCTCTGGACTACAGGCCGCCTTTGGAACCTGAACTTGGCAACGTTTAACGCTAGAACCTTATCTAGTGAGGGAAGTCTTGCTGTACTATTCGAGGAGCTAGAGGGTGTTAAATGGGATATAATAGGACTCAGTGAGGTTAGGAGGACAGATGAGGCCTATACTGTGCTACAGAATGGGCACGTTCTTTGCTATCGGGGCTTGGCAGACAGAAGAGAACTGGGAGTGGGGTTCCTAATTCACAGAAACATAGCTGGCAACATAGAGGAATACTATAGCATTAATGAAAGGGTGGTAGGTATTGTAATTTAACTGAACAAAAGATACAAGATGAAGGTAGTACAGGCTTACGCGCCTACATCCAGCCATGATGACGCTTGACGCTTCAGTTGAAAGCTTCTATAAAGACGTGGAATCGGCAATGAGTAAAGTAAAAACACAGTATACTATAGTGATGGGCGACTTTATTGCAAAGGTAGGGAAGAAGCAGGCTGGAGACCAGGCAGTAGGAGATTATGGCATCGGCACTAGAAACGCCAGAGGAGAGCTACTAGTAGAATTCGCAGAACGCAATAATTTGAGGATTTCGAATACATTCTACCGAAAACGAGAAAACCGCAAGTGGACATGGAGGAGCCCTAATGGCGAAAATAAGAACGAAATAGACTTTTTAATGACTGCACACCAAGGAATCGTGCAGGATGTGGAAGTGGTTGGCAAGGTACGATGCAGTGACCATAGAATGGTACGGTTTCGAATTCGCCTACACTGGAAGAAGGAACGACAGAAACTGATATGCGAGAAGCCCATCAATGAGCTAGCACTGAGAGGGAAAGTACAGGAATTCAGAGTCTCGCTGCTGAACAGGTACTCGGCTCTTAGTGAGAAAACCAAGCTTAGCGTAGATACAATGAATGATAATCTGATGAGTATCATTACGGAGTGTGCAGTGGAAGTTGGAGGCAGGGTAGTTAGACAGGACACTGGCAAGCTTTCCCAGGAAACGAAGAACCTAATTAAGAAGCGTCAAATCATGAAAGTGTCAAGTACAACAGACAAAATTGAACTGGCAGCGCTTTCAAAGTTGATTAATAGACGTAAAGTGTGCGATGTAAGAAGGTATAACATGAAGAGAATTGAACACGCTCTGAACAACGGAGGAAGCGTCAAAGCATTGAAGAGGAAACTTGGGATAGGCAAAAGTCGTATATATGCACTAAGGGACAAAGAAGGCAAAATAACTACCAATATGTATAGGATAGTTAAACTGGCGGAGGAGTTTTACAGAGATCTGTACAGTAGCCGAGAAAACCACGACCTTAATACTATAAGAACTAGCAGTAACCCAGAGGACACCCCACCAGCAATGATAGAAGTCAGAAAAGCTTTGGAAAGCATGCAAAGAGGCAAAACTGCTGGTGAGGATCAGGTAACATCAGATCTGCTGAAAGACGGAGGACAGATTGTGTTAGAAAAACTAGCCACCCTGTTTGCGAGGTGTCTCCTGACGGGATGGGTACCAGAGTCTTGGAAGAACGCTAACATCATCTTAATACATAAGAAAGGAGATAACAAGGACTTGAAGAATTACAGGCCGATCAGCTTGCTCTCTGTAGTATACAAGCTATTTACAAAGGTAATTGCTAACAGAGTAAAGAAAACATTAGAATTCAATCAACCAAAGGAACAAGCAGGATTTCGAACAGGCTACTCAACAATTGACCACATTCATACTATCATTCAGGTAATAGAGAAATGCTCAGAATATAACCAACCACTATACATAGCCTTCATAGATTACGAGAAGGCGTTTGATTCAGTAGAAATATCAGCCGTCATGCAGACACTGCGAAATCAGGGCGTAGATGAAGTATATATAAAAATTCTGGAAGAAATCTACAGGGGATCAACTGCCACCATAGTGCTTCATAAAGAAAGCAACAAAATACCAATCAAGAAGGGTGTAAGGCAGGGGGACACAATCTCCCCAATGCTATTTACCGCGTGCTTACAGGAGGTTTTCAGAAGCCTAGAATGGGAACAGTTAGGAATAAGAGTTAATGGAGAATACCTTAGTAACCTGCGCTTCGCCGATGACATTGCATTGCTGAGTAACTCAGGGGATGAATCGCAACTCATGATTACGGAGTTAGACAAGGAGAGCAGAAGGGTGGGTCTTAAAATTAATCTGCAGAAAACGAAAGTAATGTACAACAACCTCGGAAAGGAGCAGCGCTTCGAGATAGGTAATAGTGCACTTGAAATTGTAAAAGACTATGTCTACTTAGGGCAGATAATAACCGCAGAGCCTAACCACGAGATTGAAGTAACTAGAAGAATAAGAATGAGGTGGAGCACATTCGGCAGCCACTCTCAAATTTTGACAGGTAGATTGCCACTATCCCTCAAGAGGAAGTTATATAACAACTGTATTTTGCCGGTACTTAGCTACGGAGTAGAAACCTGGAGACTTACAAAGAGGGTTCAGCTTAAATGGAGGACGACGCAGCGAGCAATGGAAAGAAAAATGGTAGGTGTAACCTTAAGAGACAAGAAGAGAGCAGAGTGGATTAGGGGACAAACGGGGGTTAAGGATATCATAGTTGAAATAAAGAAGAGGAAATGGACATGGGCCGGGCATATAGCGCGTAGGCAGGATAACTGCTGGTCATTAAGGGTAACTAACTGGATTCCCAGAGAAGGGAAGCGGGTTGGGGGAGACACAAGGTTAGGTGGGCAGATGAGATTAAGAAGTTTGCGGGTATAAATTGGCAGCAGCAAGCACAGGACCGGGTTAACTGGCGGAACCTGGGAGAGGCCTTTGTCCTGCAGTGGACATAGTCAGGCTGATGATGATGATGATGATGATGATCATCGTACATCGTGATTTCTCACTTCCGTTTTTACTACGGAGCCAGTGTGCTTCCTTCCTCGCTACGACTATATATATATATATATATATATATATATATATATATATATATATATATATATATATATATATATATATATATATATACTTTGCAACGATGTTGAAGGACTCGGGGGTGTAGTAAAACGCAATTATTAAAGGGCGAACCTGTACCCACAACACAAAGGGACTATCGTCGTCGAACGTTACAGCCGAACACCAAAGATGTCCGCCTTCTTCTTCCTTTCTCTCTTCAAGCGAAGTCCCGAGCGTGTGGCGCACATCAGCTGGGTCCAGCTGGGTGCTCGTGCTATCATCATCGTCTCTGCGCAACACTAGACGGCGCGCATGTATGCCCCTGTGCGCGTAGTGATGGGCGCGTTGTTTGAATGCAGGCAAGATGTCGCGGCATGATCCCCCTCCTCATACACATCGTCCTGATTCATCAGGCAATTCATAGATTCATGGTAGACGTCGCTGCTTTTCCGATGATCATTCATAGTAAGGCTTTATCCGCACTACATGTACAACATCTGTAGTGTGGCGGCATTTTGATCTCCCGTGTATAGCGGATCGGACTTGGTACGTTACATCGCTTACACGATGGAGTATTTTGTAAGGCCCGGAGTATCGGCTAAGCAGTTTTTCAGAAAGTCCACGGTGACGCACTGGGGTCCATATCTATACTTTTTCACCTCGTTGAAAAAACGCTTTGGTACGACACTGATTGTACCAGTAAGAGTCGATACACTGTTGGCGGCGTATTCTGTATCTCGCCATCTGTCGTGCTTCCTCGGCTCTCTGCAAGAAGTCGTCTATGTCGGGTGGATTGCTGCTTTCATTGTTCAGTGGTAACATGGCATCCGGTGGAGTGGTGACTGTTCAGCCGAATACAAGTTCAAGTGGTGTCACACGCGTTGTTTCTTGAACGGCTGTGTTATGTGCGATCGTGATGTAGGGCAATATTTCATCCCACAGTTTATGTTCGACGTCGACATACATTGAAAGCATATCAGTCAGAGTTCTGTTGAGGCACTCCATTAGGCCATTTTTTGAGGATGGTATGCTGTAGTTCTTCTTTGTTCTGTATGGGTCATTCGCATCAGACATTTCATTAGGTCTGCAGTAAAAGCTGTGCCACGATCTGTAATTATGACGCTGGGTGCACCATGTCTGAGGACTAAGTTGTTGATGAAGAACTTGGCAACTTCAACAGCTGTTTTACTGTACAGCGAGTCTAGTCAGTCCGTGGCTACGACTATCCCCTTATTGCGTGCAGTCTATGTCGGAAACGGGCCTAGGAGATTCATACCGGTTTGTTGGAATGGGGCATGCGGCGGTTTTATTGGCTGGAGGAGGCCTGCAGATTTCACGAATGGAGTTTAGCGCTTTTGACACTCACGGCAAGTTTTCACTTAGAGCTGAACAGATGCTAACAATTTTGGCCAGTAGTACTTTAGATGAATTCTCGCGATTGTACGGCTGACACCTATATGTCTGGATGTTGGCTCATCATGACATGCCTGCAGAATTTTGTTTCGTAAAGGTGCAGGTACAACGAGGAAAAACTTTTAACCATGATGCTTCAAGTTCTTCTTGTAAAGGACCCCTTTTTGAAGACAGAACAAAGGGAGCCCTCTGAATAAAGTTCGCGGGACTTCAACGTTGATTCCTTGGAGACGCTGTACAAGCGCCAGAAAATCGGGGTGATTTTGTTGAGCAATTTCTGGTGCCTAGATTTTGATAGATAGAGATTTTGAGATTTGAGATTTATTTATTTTTCTGTACGTGCAACAGAAAAAACGAAGCAAAAGCAAAAGGCTACATAGCCTGACGAAGGCTTTTGCTCCGAAATACAGTCTGGCAAAATAAAAATTAAAATAAAAACTAAAAAATAACATGTCATACACAACTTAGCCGCAATTAGAGAACATCATTATATACAGATACAATTTGCAAATTCTGATCACACATGTAACCATCACAAATATAAAGAAAGAACAGGACAGTAAATAGTAATGAAATAGCTAAAAAACATCTATACAATAGGTGAGGTAAGGAAAGCATCTGGATACACATACATTCCTAAGCACCTTGAACAAACAATAAGCAAAAAAAAGCAACAACAAAAGGACACAAATAGTGTACTCTAAGCAATTGGGACACAGAAAGTAATAAATAATAAAAGATGACGCCTGGAAACGGAAAGTCTTCTTCCTCCGGCTCACTTTTCTCCACTGGTGCGCGTGACAGGCAGTCGGCATCTTTGTGCTTTTTCCCAGATTTGTATACCACAGTAACATCGTACTCCTGTAGCCTAAGGCTCCATCTTGCTAGTCAGCCAGAGGAATCCTTAAGATTCGCCAGCAAACACGCGCAATGGTGGTCACTGCCTGCTCGGAATGGTCTACCGTAGAGGTACGGTGGAAATTTACTTATGGCCCAGATGACCGCGAGACGCTCTTTTTCGGTCGCAGAGTAATTTGTCTCAGCTTTCGAAAACTTGCGGCTGGCATACGCTAGTACTTTTTTTGGCCGTTTTGCCGCTGGACTAGAATGGCTCTGAGGCCGACGTTACTTGCATAAGTGTGAACTTCAGTTTCGGCAGTCTCATCGAAGTGGGCGAGGATTGGAGAGGCTTGCAGGCATGCTCTTAACTCATCAAATGCTTACTGTTGATCACTTTCCCTCATAAAGGACATGTCCTCTTTTGTTATATTAGTAAGCGGTTCAGCAATGTTCGAAAATTTTTCAACTAATTGCCGATGGCAGCTTTCTTTTCGGGATCTGGCCGAATGCCTTCGGGGCTGACAACGTGTCCGAGGATTCGAAGCTCTTCAAAGCCGAAGTGGCATTTTTCTGACTTGATGGTCAAGTCAGCTGAACGAATGGCTTCCAGTACTCTGCGGAGTCACTCTAGATGTTGGTCAAATACAGCGGAAAATACGACAACGTCATCCAAGTACACCAAGCAGCACTTCCATTTCAATCCTGCGAGGACAGCGTCCATCATTCTCTGAAATGTCGCTGGCGCTGTGCACAGGCCGAATGGAAGCGCTTTATACTCGTAGAGGCCGTCTCGGGTTATGAATTCCGTCTTTTTACGGTCGCTTTCATCCACCTCAATTTGCCAATATCCGCTCTTGAGATCAAGGGAGGAGAAGTATTTCGTACTCCGTGGTCGATCGAGTGCATCATCGATACGCGGCAGAGGGTATACATTTCGTTTCGTTATGCTGTTCTGTTTCCGATAGTCAACGCAGAATCGAAGGCTGTTATCTTTCTTTTTTAACAAGCACAATGGGAGACCCCTATGGACTGCTGGAAGGCTGGATCACGCCTTCTGAAAGCATCTCCTCTACTTGTTTCTTGATGACGTCTCTTTCTTTTTGCGATACTCGATATGGGTGCTGGTAAATCGGTCTTGTGGCTTCTTCTGTTATAATTCTGTGGTTTGCAATAACCGTGCGTCGCACCTTAGAGGACGTTCAAAAGCAGTCTGAAAATTCTTTGATAAAGGTGAACAATCATTTCTTTTGATTTTCTGGGAGCATATGGTTGACGTTAACTGATGCGTCGACGTTGCAGGTCTCTTACGGAGTGGTTGGTGTCGCTAAACTGCATAGTTCAGTCGCAATGCAGAACTCGTGGAAATAAGCGATAGCCATATTTTGCGCGATGTGCTGACATTTGTTCCCGAAATTCGTAAGGAGGACAGCTGAGCGGCCATTCCTTAAGTGAACAACACCCCTCGCCACGCCAATTCTTTTGTTTAAAAAGAGCCCTACATTTCTATGCGCTATTCTTTCGTGGTCACAAAATGCCTTATTTTCGACAAGCTTCATTACACTACAGCGTAATGGCACTGTGACGTCATCATCAACAATGCGCAGAGCAGTAAGACGTAGCTTTCCGATTCCTCCACCGACATAGCTTCTTCGGTTGAAAACGTTACCCTGAATCTGTGCAGATTAATTATGGCTCCATTGGCTTGCGGAAAATCTATTCCTAGTATAAGCTCCCTTGAATAGTCCGGCAGTACGATGAAGTCAGCAACGTAAGTAAAGCCCCTTATTTCGAGCCTTGAGGTGCATCTGCCAAATGGCGTAATAGTGTGGCCACCTGCCGTGCGTATCTGTACCCCACTCCATTTTGTCACAACCTTTTTTCAGTTTCATTGCCAATTTGTGGCTCAATAACCAATAATCAGCACTTATGTCAACTAAAGCATTCAGCTTGTATCCGTCTATTTTCAACCGCAAATTTGAAGTAATCTTCGCACTGCTGCTCTTATCCTCTGTAAACTTAACATCGTCACCTTGAAACCATGATGAAGGATCTTGGCAACTGTAGTTATGAGCGGCCTCACTTACACAAGTCGCTTGCTTCAGTTTTCCAAGTGTGGGCTTGTAGAACGGTTCCCAGGCTGTGCGGAAGAAGCACGTGGGCTGGGTGATCGGTAACGCCTGGGCGATGGTGATCTTGGTTGCTTTTGGCGTGGAGTGAGTGGACTATAGTGCATGGACAAGTACTCTTCGATATCCGCTGGCCATTCACCGTTTCGAGGGCGTGGTGCGTACAACGGAAATCCCCTTCATCCTGCCTGTCGGTAAAGGCAGACCCTATACAGGTTACCTGCTTCCCCTCAACTTAAACACAAAGGCCTGCACTCATGGTCACGCCATAGGTCACTTTTCCGGGGCCTTTGATCCACGTAGCGAGCTACAACATATATATATATATATATATATATATATATATATATATATATATATATATATATATATATATATATATATATATATATATATATATATATATATATATATATGATTCAAAAAAGAAATTTTGTGGGTCCGGTGCAAATATAAATAAGAATAGAGGAGCACACATACAAAAATTTGATAATTGTTTACTCTACGTTTCGGCCGGGGCGCGGCCATCGTCAGGATGGCCGTGCTACGGCCAAAACGTAGAGTATATATATATATATATATATATATATATATGAAATTTAACAGACAATATTGCCAAGGAATGTATAAGGGAAGTTACTAGAAGAAATGAATTGTAAATAAGAAGAAAGTAGAGAGGGTGAAAAAATAACCAGCCGTGAGCGTTTCCAGCTCACGGCTGTTTATTTTTTCACCCTCTTTTCTTTCTTCTTATTACATTTCATTTGTTCTAGTAACTTCCCTTATACATTCCTTGGCATTATTGTCTGTTATATCTTATTAATGTTGTGTCAAAACACGGAAAACGAGCCCTTAGGTACACACTTTTTTCCCTTATTCATTAACGAGGATCTCGTACTGGCAGACTTGGCGTCATTAGGTTGTATACGAGGAACTATTGGTCAGCTGCCCGCTCGTAATAAGTTCACGTGCTACGTGAAGCCACACACGCGCATAAAAGGGTGTTTTACACTCGTGGCTTGGCTACAGAGGGCGCTAACTGACACTCCCACTTTTAAATTCACATATAAACCCAAAAAAGTGGGTGAAGGGAAGGCCGCTGTGATAGCTCAGTGGTTATAGCATCGAACGCGTTATTTGAAGGTCGTAGGTTCGTTTCCTGCTCACGACTGGTTATTTTTTCACCCTCTTTTCTTTCTTCTTATTTACATACCATTTGTTCTAGTAACTTCTCTTTTACATTTCTTGACATTGTTGTCGCTGAGATCTCATTATTAATGTGTCAAAACACGGAAAAACGAGCCCTTAGCCACACACTTCTTTCCCTTATATATATAAGGGGAAGAAGAGAATATATATATATATATATATATATATATCAACTTGTGTACATACGTACAGAAGAAAGAAACGATGGGGGTGTTGCATGCTCAGGGTAACGGGGCTGTAGCTTTAACAGAGGAAGGCGCAGAAGGCGTTCCTCGTACAGCTGATTCTGAAACACGCTGTTTTGCTGTCGCAAGTTGTTTCCACCTTTTGTTCTCGGTACAGCGCGATCCTGGTGGAGTTGCTGGTTAGTCCCTCAACTCAATCTCAAGCAACCTTTTACTCACCACTGGTGCCTCATCGTACATGACGACGTCGAAGACTGGTTTGATCACTATGAACGTGTCGCCAACATCAACAAGTGGTCAGTGAAACAAAGGCTCCCCCACGCCTATTTATATCTCGATGACAGTGCTAGTACTTGGTACCGCAAAAGAGAAGGCAGTGTGTCAACATGGAGTGACTTTAAATGGCAGATGATTGACATATTCGCCAACGTTGACCAGCGCGACCGTGCGCAGCACTTACTCGAGCTACGCGTTCAGAAACCCTATGAAATAGTCGCAATGTTCACTGAGAATATGGCCTGTCTTTTCCGTAGAGCTGGCTCGCACATGAGCGACGAAAGTTTGCACTACCTCATGCGTGGCGTAAAAGAGCAGTTGTTCCCCGGACTTCTACGCAACCCACCAGGCACCTTGGCGGACTTCATCAAGAATGCTACTGCTATCGAGCGGGCGCTTCACCTTCAATGTCGGTAGTACGATTGCTTGTCAGGCAGAACCCACATTCAAGTCACCACGGTGACGTATAACAATCGAACATCCTTGCGCGATTTAATGAGACAGATTGTTCGCGAAGAGCTTCTAAAGTTGCAGACTGCGGTCCCAGAACCACTTATGACACATGCCTTGATGTGTCATGAGTGATTGAGAAGTCGTCCGCGAAAGAATACGCCAAGCGTTTTTAACAACTGATCCTACTCACGATCAGCAACCCATGAGCTACGAAGCCACGCATTGCCACCCGCCATTCATTGCACCGTCGTACCGCCAGCCATCGGTAGCCCTTCCTTGGTCACTGCCGCAAGAAGCGACATCGCAGCGCCCTGCCGTCATGCCGCCGTTCGAAGAGCCGTCTCTCAACATGACATAAAATTCGCCACATTGCGAGCTATTGCGGGGTCCACAGCTTCGCAAAACAGACGCCTAGAGCGCTGTAGACAGGCATACTCTTTATTTTATATGCGGAGGTGTGGGCCACATTTCTCGTCATTGCCGGCAACGCGTCGATACGTTTCACGCTCTTCTGCCATGGTCTGACAATGGACGAGCCAACGATGACTACGATCCATACCAGGATGACGCTGATTCTCAAGAAGCCCCCTTGTCTTACCCCCATTTTGACGACCGTCGTGCCAACAATTCCAACAGTGTCCCTGATTACCAGCCAGGTTAGGGACTTCGATCACGCTCTCCGTCTCCGGCCTACTCGCCTTCGTCACGCCAGCGCGCTTCTGTTAACGTCACTGAAAGGAGGTCACCCAGTCCGCGCTGTGGAAACTGAAGGCAGCCTCCGAGATTAAGGTTGCACGGAATTGAGACGACAAAAAGACCCCTGTTACTCTCACTACAGGATGCCATATAGCCGACTAGTCATAACACCGAGAAACTGTTACCACAGATCTTACTGCTTTTGTGGACTGACCGCAAGCAACAGCCCTAGTTGACAGCGCTGCCAACTTTTCTATTTTAAGTGAAAACTTCACCGTACACCTTCAGAAACTAACGATGACGTGGACGGGACCTCACCTGAGAACAGCAAGCAGTCAGCTCTTGATGCCTGTTGCAAGGTGCACAGCGAGACTCGACATCGGTGGCTCTTCTTTCGTGGCAACGTTCGTAGTCCTCACCTCGTGCTGCAGAAACCTGATTATACAGATGGACTTCATGAGAGAATATAGTGCCGTCATCAAACTCCCGGACCATTTGTTTACGCTTCACAACAGTCCTGGTTTAGTCGACTGTTCAGGCATGATACATCACCCTCTACCTATAATTGATGATGGTGTGGTCGTCACGCCATAGTCATGCACTCTTGTTTTGGTAGAAGGCCACGAAAATTTTAAAGGCGAAGGCATTGACGACCAAATTAGCTCGATGCTATCAAGCCATGGCATTTGAGTTGCAGGAGGTATCGTCCGTCTCTATGGTAGACGCACAAACTTGCTCCTGACCAACTTTAGTGCTGAGCGCCAGCTACTTCCGAAGGGGGGCGCAGTGATGGCTTTCTTCAACAATATTGTAGATAGGCAAAGCAGTTTATGCTTGACAGTATTATCATAAGCGCCTAATCATGAATCAGAACCCATTCTTCACGTTGCAACCACTCTGTCAAAGGACGAGCGACAGAGACTTCTTCAGCAGCCAGCCGAAGTCTACGAATGCTTTTCATCGACAGCACGAGTTGATTGAACGTCGTTAACAAAGCATCAATTAATCGCTGAAGACAAGACGAGACTTATTCACCAGAATTATTATCGTGTGGCACTGAAGGAACGCGATGTCATACAAGAACAAGTTGCTAAAATGCTTCAACATGACGTTATTCACCCGTCATAGAGTCCCTGGGCATCACTTGTAGTGCTACTGAAGAAAAACGACGGTGCTTTGCATTTTTGCGTGGACTACAGGAAGCTGAATTAGGTGACGAAGGAAGACGTGTACCGGCTCTCACGTATTGATGACTCTCTTGACAAAATTCGTCATTCTCGCTACTCTTATTTTATGGACTTGAGGAGTGGATACTGGCAAATCGAGGTAGACTCAAGAGACTGGAAGCAAACCGCTTTTGTGACAACAGTTGGTTTATATTGCTACATGCATATGTACTGATATTCTAAGGGGCGTCGTGCGTGTGTGCCTGACGAGGAAGACGAAGGGTAGTCTCCGCTCAATCGCCGGTGAACCGGTCACGCCATTACCGCTGGTTTTAATGCATTTAATCCCCAGTCTCCTCGATACGGCGTCTCTTCTTTTCCGTAACATATTTGGCGGAGGTGAAACGTTCCCCGTTTTCACCACGAAGCTTCGCAGTGGCCGCACCGCTCCGTCTCGGGCCATGGCTACCATTGACAACCCGTCAGCGTCTCCATCTGTAGCTCCAGCCGCTACATGCCTGACGATGCCCACCCCCCGTGATCCCAGTACATTCTCCGCACAACCTGGGCTTGACATTGACTACTGGTTCCGTATGTACGAGCGTGTTAGCCAGATGCACCAATGGGACCCCACCATGATGCTCGCCAACGTAATATTTTACTTGAACGGCACCCCACGTGCCTGGTTCGACGTCCATGAGATCGAGCTCACCAGCTTGGATACCTTTAAGGAGAGACTACGCGTCATCTTTAATGACCCGTCCGGTCGCCAAACAAAAGTGTGAAAGGCATTCGCCACTCGTCTGCAGTCTTCTACTGAGTTCTACGTCTCGTATAAAGAGGGCGTGCTCGCGTTGTGCCGAAAAGTGGTCGAGCAAATGACAGAGAGTGACAAGGCGGGGCACATACTCAAGAGCATCGCGGATGACGCCTTCAACTTTCTCGTCTACACCATTGGCACGACCGTAGATATGACTATCAAGGAATTCCACCGCTTCGAAATGGTCCAAAGCCGCCGTGTTCGGCCTAATTTACGTGGCTACCTAACATGGCTGTTACATCAACCTGCACCGATTTCTGTGCCGCATAACCCATGCAGAACAGCGTGACACAAATAGTTCGACGGGAGCTTGAGGCGTCAAGTCCAGCACCATTCCCTCCACATACGCTCGACCATGGTGCTGCACAAACACCTCCAGCGGTCTCCGTTATTCAAGCTGTCGTGAGGCAGGAAATTACAAAGCTTGGTTTTCCTGTGGCCTGGTCTGTCTCACGACCCACCTCCAGACCATTGACTATAAATGCACGACGCCATGGCTCATATTTTCTTCCGCGATTCGCAATCCGACAGAATGGAGAACTGCAGACGATCAACCAAACTATTTCTCCTGCCACCGAGTTGCCCATATCTTCCGCTACTGCCACAGCACTTTGACGCTCTCAAAGTGGTGCCCATTTTTCTCTTCTTGCCCATACGAAGACTCCCAACGGTATTCGCCCAGTCGTGTGTACCCTCTTTTCGACGTTCTTAACAGCCGCTTCACCGCTCGTTCGCCTTCACCTCAACGCCGCCGTGTCCCATCGCCCCAAACACGCTGCTATCCGTCGGGGGTGAACTATGGATCCTGTCGGACGATAAACTAGATCATGCAGCTCTGGGAGGTAGTGATGCATCAATTTCAACTGATACAAATCCTCCGTTGACGCTCCCCACTAATACGAACTTGATTGAGGTGTATGTGGACGGCATTTCTTTGACGGCATTATTTGATACCAGAGCTCAAGTGTCCATAATGAGTGCTCACCTGCGTCGCCTACTCAAAAAAGTCTTCACGCCTGCAGCGACTAAAGCCCTCTGTGTGACCGGTTCAGAAATAAAGATGGCACGTAGCGCTTCTGCGTGAATTACCGTCATCAAAATAGAATCACGAAAAAGTACGTCTACCCTTTACCCCGCATCGATGACGCTCTCGATTGTCTCCACGGCGCCCGATACTTTTCTTCAATAGACCTACGTTCCAGCTACTGGCGGATTGCTGTTGACGAAAAAGACCAAGAGAAGACTGCGTTTTTCACTCCATACGGCCTATATCAGTTCAAGGTTATGCCATTTGGGCTACGCAACGCCCAAGCCACGTTCGAGCGTACGATAGACTTTCTGCTACAAGGGTTCAAATTGTCAAGTTTTTGTTGTCTTGACGATGTAATTATATATTTCCCAACATTTGAAACCTACCTTCAGCTTTTGTCAGCTTTTCTTGACATATTTCGCACTGCAGGCCTTCAATTGAACTCGCCGGAGTGTCACTTCGGAGGCCGGCAATTTACTGTGTTGGGCCTTGTCGATGCCTCTGGTGTGCAGCCGGACCCCAAGAAAATTCGTGCAGTCACCAGTTTTCTTGTACCCCAGTCAGCCAAAGACGTCCGGAGTTTTGTAGGACTTTGTTTCTATTTTAAAAGATTTGTGAAAGATTTCGCAAACATCGCTCGACCCCTCACAAAGCTTCTGACAAAAGACGTCACATTTACGTGGGGTACCAACCAAGCTGCTGCTTTTTTTCACCTAATCAAAATACTGACGATTTCACCTATATTGGCTCACTTTGGCCCATCCGCTCTGACAGATGTCCGAACAGATGCTAGTGGTCATGGAATCGCAGACATCTTAGCCCAACGCCAACGGGGACACGACCGAGTTGTCTCCTCCGCTAGCCGCCTCCTCACAGCTGCTGAGCGCAACTATTACATTACTGAGCGTGAATTTCTTGCTCTTGTTTGGAAAGTCTGAAAGTTCCGCCCATATTTATATATGGCCCATATTTCTCTGTGATAATTGACCATCATGGGCTATGTTGGCTTACGTCGCTGAAGGATCCTACTGCGCAGCTCGGGCGCTGGGCTCTGCGACTGCAAGAGCATACCTACACGGTGACGTACAAGTCCGGACGCCTACGTCAGGACGCAGACTGCCTGTCCCGCTACCCGATTGCTGAGTCGAGCAATATGTCTAATCCCGACACCGAGCCTTGCGTCTTCTTCTTTTCGTGAACGCCATACATCGGTGAGAAGCAGCGCCACGATGAGTCTTTGCGTGCTATCATCGAGCACCTCGAATCACCATCTTCCAATCAGTCCCATCGTTCATTCAAGCTCCACGATGGTGTATTTCACCGCTAAAGTTTCAAGCCGGATGAACCGGAAATGCTCTGTGATTCCGAAACACCTTCGCTCGGAAGTTTTACATGAACTTTATGACCTTCCAACTGCTGGTCAGCTTGGTGTGTCACGCCCTTACGACCGAATACGCCAACGTTTCTTTTGAACAGGGCTTGCACGCCTAGAAGATACGTTGCGGTTTCTGAGAATTCTCAGCGCCGCAAAACATCGTCGACACTTCCCGCTGGACGCCTTCAACAACTTGATACTCCGTCAGAACCGTCCTCCGCATTGGCTTAGACCTTCTTGGCCCTTTTCCTTTGTCTTCCTCGGGCAACAAGTGGATAGCCGTGGCCACCACCTACGCCACGCATTATTCCATCACGCGAGCTCTTCCAACAAGCTGCACCACAGATGTCGCCTACTTCCTCCCCAAGGACGTGATTTTGCAACGCGGAGCCCCACGGCAGCTGCTCACAGACCAAGGCCGCACCTTTTTGTGGAAGGTCATAGCCGACGTCTTGTAGTCCTGCAAAACGAGACATAAGCTGACTACGTCATGCCACCCGTAAACCAATTGACTCACGGAGAGTCTAAATCAAACTCTTACAGACATGTTCGCTAAGTATGTTTCTACCAAACACAGCGACTGGGATCTCACGTTGCCGTACATTTGCCTACAATTATTCGTGCCTTGACACTGCTGGTTACTCTCCATTTTTTCTGCTGTTTGCCTGAGAACCAACATTGCTTCTAGACACTGTCATACCGTCTTCTGTGGTACCGACCAGGATATATGTCATGGACGCTCTCACCCGGGCCACTCACGCATGCGAAATCACCCGCACTCGCCTTCTGAACTCTCAAGAGAAGCAACAGCGTTTGTATGACCAACGACACCACAACCTACACTTTCCGCCCGATTCATTGCTTTTGCTCTAGTGTCCGACCCTTCATGTTGGCTTGTCAGAAAAACTGCTCACTCGCTACACAGCTTTACACCAAGTCCTTCGTGTGGCTTTTCCTGTAAGATATGTAATTATTCCTGCCTTCCCATCGCTTTTATGTGCCCAACAGGCTACCGATATTGTACATGTTGCACGCTTGAAGCCCTACAACTATCCTAGTGACATTGACATTTAGATGCACCGAGATGGCGCTTGTGCCACCGGTGGTTCTGCTACATGCATATATATTCATAATCTAGGGGTGACGCGCATGTGTGCCTGACGAGGAAGACGAAGGGTAGTCTTCACTCGATGCTCGATCGCTGGTGAAGCGGTCACGACATTACCGCTGGTTTTGAATACATCTATTCTCAAGCCTCGTCGATAGAGCGTCTCTTCTTTTCTGTAACAACATGAATTCAAACTCTGGCCTTTCCGTTTGTGCTCCGCACCCGCGACTTTTCGAAGGCTCGTAGACACCATACTTTCCGGATTGAAGTGGAAGACGTGCCTAGTCAGGACAACGTCATAGTGTTTTCGGCTACTTTTGACGAGCATTGCAAGAGGCTTCAAGTTGTTTTATGTGCCATATGGTCTGTGGGCCTCAGCTTGAAATAAGAGAATTGTCAATTCTATTTTAACTTTTGTTTCTTTACCACGTTTTTAGCTAGGCAGGCGTTCGACCAGATCCTGGAAAAATTTGCCGCCGTCACACAGTTCTCTGCACCGTCATATAAGAAGGCTGTAAGACGCTTCCTGGTCCTTTGTGACAATTATTGCCGGTTTATCGCAGATTTCGCCCACATTGCATCGCCGCTAACTAGTTTCACGAGAGACGACGTCGCTTTCGAAGAGGACAAAGAACAGAAGGCTGTCTTTAATGACCTGCGTCAACTTCTTCAAACGCCTCCAAAGCTTGCCCACTTCGACGAAGAATCTCCGACGACGCTTCACACTGACGCTAGAAATGTCAGTCTGGGGGTTGTGCCTGCGCAACGGAAAGAGGACGCAGAAAGAGTGATCGCCTACGGAAGTCGAACTGTAACACGCACAGAGGCTAACTACTCCACAACAGAAAAAATTTCTCGCCATAGTACGGGCAGTGATAAAAGTTTGCCCGTATTTTTATGGCTGACACTTGCAGTTGTTAGTGACCATCATTCACTTTGCTGGGTAACTAATCTAAAAGATCCCACCAGCTAATTAGCATGTTGGAGACTCAAGCTGCAGGAATCCGACATGACCGTCGTCCACAAGTCTGGGAAGTGACCTATGGTCGCTGATTGCTTGTCCCGATCACCAATGCAGTCAGCTTCCCGACCTCATCAGAATGAAACAGCGTTTCTTGGGGTGCTTGATACGTCTACCATCGCCCAACAACAATGTTACGTCTCTGATCTGTAAGGTTTGATAAAATACTTAAAAGAACAATGTCAGAGTGAAACCAGAGTTTTCGCAACAATGTTGTCATCATATTTTGTACGGAACAACGTTAAATACAAAAGAAATTTTTCGTCGATCGAATCTTCCTACTTGCTTGTCATTGCGCCAACCCTCCGCACTGAAATGTCTCTAGCATGTCACAGCGAGCTGACTTCTGGTCACTTAGACTACACGCGCACATTGACGAGAGCTCAGCAAAGAGACTACTGGCCAAGGTTCACCACTGCCGTCAAGCGAAGAATTCGTACTTGTTTGGACTGCCAGCGACGTAAGTCTCCTCCGACGAAACCAGCTCGCTTGTTGCAACCTGTAAGCATTCGACTAGATCAGAATGAGTATATTAAGTCCTCTTCCTACTTCAGCTTCTGGGAACCGCTGGTTTATCGTCGCGACAGAATACCTTACATGCTACGCTGAAACGAAGGCTATCTAAACAAGCAGAGCAGCGGGGGTAGCAAAACTTTTCATAAAAATTGTTGTACAACGGCAGGATGTACCCACACCCACCGTCGTGGTAACAGACCGTGGTACTGCAGTCACGACAGCTCTCTTTCAGTACGCTTTTATGGTAAGTGGAACGAGTTTTCAAAATACCACTGCCTACCACCTGCAGATAGAATGCCTAAACAAGATAATAAAGATAAGCATTCGATGTATGTTGACGTTCGACATAAAAATTGGGACGAAATATTACCCTATATTACGGTCACGCACAATTGAAGGACAGACAATGCTGAATGCCTTGTTACCACATGAATGGGATGACGATGACAAAGGCACCAACATATTTACCAAACGCGCAGAAGTAGAGAGGCAGTTCCCACGCATGTGAATCCGTCAGCAACTACATTATGACGTGGGTCGCTACAATGCCCAGCAGTAACCTACGAAGCCCGTCAGTGAGTGTGCATTTGAACAACCATACCAAGACGTGGACTACCCGAGTAGCTCATAAAACTATCTCAAGGACAATATAGAGTACTGCAAAAGCTGAGTGACGTCACCTACGAGGTCGTCCCCGACAGTCCGTCTTGCACCAGGCATCGACAGCAACGGCCTTTAATTGTGCATGTGGTATGCACGAAGCCATATATCAGCGGCTCACTGTCCGTTTTCAAACAATGCTAGCTCAAATGTACCATCGGGGCAACGCTCCTATAAAGAAGGGCAAATTACACTTGTATATGCGTAGAGAAAAAAAAACGACGATGGAGGTGTTTTGCAGACTCCAGATAGCGGGTATGTAGCTTTAGTACAGAAAGATGAAGAGGGCGTTCCGTGTACAGCTGAATCTGAAACACGCTGTTTCGCAGTCGCAAGTTGTTTCCATTCTTTGTTCTTGCTACACTGTGAATATATATAAATATATATATATATATATATATATATATTGAAAGACGCAGGCAGACTAGGTACGACGAGCAGGCAGGGCGAGCAGAAGCGTTTATTCTGCGATGTCTGGCTCCGCTCAGAACCACACCAAGAGAGAGGACGATGATGATGGGTATGTGCAAGTGAGAACGATGATGATGGGTATGTGCAAGTGAGAACGATCAAATGCTTGGAATGTGCTTACAATTTCCCCCCCCCCTCTGCGAAGCGGCCAACCTGGCCGCCAGTCAGAGATCGGCCGAACGAGTAACAAAAGGCTTCATGCGTGAGACGTGAACTATTTCCGTGCTGCGCAGACGGCGGTCAGTGACAGACTGAAGCGGGGTGACGAGGTAGTTAACTGGAGATGTCTGTCGTACAACGGTGTATGGGCCAACATACCGGTGAAGAAATTTCTCGCAAAGGCCCGACGCTCGAACCGGGGTCCATAGTAAAACCTTATCGCCAGCATTAAAGGCCACGTCGCGTCGTTTTTTATCACAGCGATGTTTTCTCTCCTTTTGGGTTGCTTCCGTGTTTTTGCGAGCAATTTCACGGCATTGTGTGACTCGGGCTGCGAACTCTTCTGGGAGCGAGGTACTGCTTGGAGCCGGTGCAAAGAAAAATGCCGTGTCGAAGACCGAGCAGGCAGATCGGCCGTACACGAGAAAAAACGGGCTGTAGCCAGTTGATCGTTGTACCGCAGTATTGTATGCGAAGGTGACAAACGGTAAAATGTTATCCCAATTTTTGTGGTCAGGATGCAAGTACATCGATATCATGTCAGAGAGTGTTCGGTGGAAGCGCTCGGTAAGGCCATTCGTTTGCGGATGGTATGTAGAAGTGGTTTTATGGACTGTATTGCACGCCTGCAGGACTTCATCCAGGACCTTGGAAAGGAAGGCTTTGCCACGGTCACTCAAAAGGACGCGAGGGGCTCCGTGGCGCAAGACGATGGAGTTCAAGAAAAAATTGGCGATTTCTGTGGCGGTAGCAGAATGAAGAGGTGAAGTCTCGGCGTATCTTGTTTGATGGTCGACTGCAGTGACGATCCAACGGTGACCGGAAGGTGTCAACGGCAAAGGACCATACAAGTCTATTCCGACAAATTCGAATGGTGTGGTGGGACAGGGAAGAGGCTGAAGGAAACCAGCAGGCGGGGATGTGGATCGCTTGCGGTGCTGACACAACGCGCACGAGCCCACGTATTTGGCCACCGTTGTGGACAAGCCAGGCCAGAAGCAGCGCGTCTTGATGCGATCGTAGGTCTTGTGGAAGCCTAGATGACCGGCAGCAATATCATCGTGGAATGCTTCCAAAACTCGAAGACGAAGGCAGCGGGGAAGAACTGGCACCCACTTGTTACCGGTGGGATGGTAAATGTAGCGCTTAAGCACACCGTCCTGAAGGCGAAATTGTCGAAGCTGGCGTCGCAAGCGGCTGTTGGGTGGTTTAGTGACACCGCGAAGGCGATCAATGACAGACCGACAGTAGGAATCTGCCAGCTGAAGTGAACGTAAATCGGAGTTCGAAGATAGCTGCATTGGATCCAGCGATGCGAGCGATACGTGTTGTGAGGCAAGCTGGGTGTCAGAGTCATTCGAACGCGATGCGGTGGACGTATTGTCACGAGAGAGCGAAAGTGGGCACCGGGACAGCGCGTCGGCATCATGATGACATTTGCCAGACTTGTACGTAACTGTAAAGTCGTACTCTTGTAAGCGCAGTATCCAGCGCGCAAGACGTCCTGACATATTCTTCATTGATGAAAGCCAACAGAGTGCGTGGTGGTCGGTGATGATGGTGAAGTGCCGACCGTAGAGATACGGGCGGAATTTCTGTATCGACCATACGATAGCCAAGCACTCCTGCTCCGTGATGGTGTAATTCCGCTCAGCTGTTGACAGAGTCCGGCTAGCGTAGGCCACAACCTGCTCTTTAGAGGTGGAATCACGCTGCAGAAGGACTGCTCCAATGCCTTGTGCGCTTGCGTCAGTATGGAGTATGGTAGGCGCTCTCTCATCGAAGTGGCGCAGCACTGGTCCGGAAGTCAGGCGTTCTTTCAAAATTTCAAATGCAGATTCGCAGTCGTTGGACCATGAGAAAGGAGCACCAGTGGCCAATAACTTATTTAGCGGAGCCGCTAAGGTAGCAAAGTTGCGTATAAAGCGACGAAAATAGGACGCGAGACCAAGAAAGCTGCGCAACGTCTTTTGGTTGGACGGTCGAGGGAACTGTAGCACAGCTGCGATCTTCTCGGGATCTGGTTGGATTCCGTCTTTGGAAACGACGTGACCGAGGACTTTGATGCTTTTGCTGGCAAATGTACACTTCTTTGTATTTATCTGAAGGCCAGCCTTGGAGAGACATTGTAGCACCTCGTCTAATCGTTGAAGATGTTGGGCAAAGGTACTTGAAAAAACAACGATATCATCTAAGTAACAGAGGCAGGTCTTCCATTTTAGGCCACGAAGAACAGTATCAATCATTCGCTCAAACGTGGCTGGAGCGTTGCACAAGCCGAATGGCATTACATTAAATTCATAAAGGCCGTCCGGTGTGGCAAATGCAGTTTTTTCTTTGTCAGCCTCGTTCATGGGGATTTGCCAGTAACCTGATCGTAAGTCAAGGCTCGAAAAATAGTTCGCCCCTTGCAGTGTGTCTAAAGCGTCATCAATTCTAGGCATAGGATATACGTCCTTGCGTGTGATCTTATTTAACGCGCGGTAGTCAATGCAAAAACGAACAGAGCCATCCTTCTTTTTAACTAAAACGACTGGAGATGCCCAGGAACTCGAAGAAGGTCGTATTATATTTCGCGATAGCATCTCGTTCACTTCTTTTTCAATTATTTCTCTCTCTGATTGCGAAACCCGATATGGGCGACGGCGTATCACACGAGAACCGTCGGTTTCAATGCGATGTACAGCCGCGGAAGTCTGACTCAGTGTTGTGGTACAGCTATCAAAGCAGGCTTTGTGCTTAGCCAAAAGGGCCAATAGTGCTTCAGACTGTTTTGGTGTGAGGTCTGAACCAATGACAGGTCGAAAAGGGAAAGAACGTGAACCTGGAGCTGGTACTGGTGACGAAGACGGGCAGAGTGTCGCGATGGAGGTCAATGGAGAGAAGTCAATCTTTGCCACTGTCATTCCCTTGGGCAGCAGCACAGATTCTGCAGTTGTGTTAGAAACGGGCAGAAAAGCGCAGCCAGAGGAAAACCGGAGGAGGCAAGAGGCGACGAGAATTCCACGGGAGGTGCAGCGAAACGAAGGAGCCACAAGTGCATCACCGTCGGTTACTTGGGTAGATGCGACAGCTATCACGTGTTCGTGACCAGGGTGCAGGACGCAGTCTTCAACAATGACCAAGTTGGAGATCGAGGGTGATGAAACTGGAATGGGCGCATCCGTTGTATCCGTTATGTGAATGACGTTCTCTTTAAAGGATATAACAGCGGAAGCAGAATGCAGAAAGTCCCAACCAAGGATAAGTTCATGAATGCACGTGGGCAACACAATCATCTCGATGTGGTGACGTATACCATCAATAGAAACACGAGCCGTACACTGTCCGTCAGGTTGAATCAGCACGTTATTTGCCCCACGCAACACAGGTCCCACATAGGGCGTTCTGACTTTACGGAGGCGCGAGCACAAGTCACTACGCAAAACAGAAGTGGTTGCACCGGTGTCAACGAGAGCTTGCACAGGAATACCTTCAATAATCACTGACAACATATTAGCTGGGCGAACAGGAGGTATTTTTGTTGGTCGACGGGACGCAGTTTTCCCTCCAAAAACTGCAATCCTTAGTTTTCCGAAGATTGGTCAACAGGACGGGAGATGATTGGACGAAGCGGCGATGCGGAGCGGCGATAGGGCGATGGAGAGCGTCGTCTGGAGGAGCGGTATTCCTGATGTTGACGAGGGGACACTGGAGGAGACGGAGACCGGTACTGCGCGGACGGGTAGGTGTCTGGAGCATAAAGATCTGGTCTTCGGAACCGGTCTCGTTCGAACTCAGCATAGCCTCGTCGTTCCTCTTGCTGGCGGCGACGGCAGTAACGAGAAATGTGGCCTCGTATACCGCAGTAAAAGCAAACAGGACGGGATTGACGCCACTGAGGATACAAGGGTGCAGCAGTCATTCCACCTCGCATAGCAGCCAAATGGCTACTAGCAGTATCCGTAGAGCTAGATGCCCCGGGAGCAGGCGGAATCGCAGCGATCTCCGCATATGTGGGCATTACCGTTTGAACAACCGGTGCTGCCGGTGTCGACCTGGGCGTCACATCGGCGTATGTGGGCATCGGGCGTGCTGGCGGAGCGACCGGGGATGTCGGTGTCGCCATTGCCGCTAACTCCTGCTTAACAAGATTCCGCAGGTCGAATGGTGGAGACGGAGCGGAGGCGACAGTGGACCGCTGCTGTTCAAGGTCTCGAAGTTCTTCCCGGATGATTGTGCGGATAAGGGTTTTTAATTCAGAGGGAGGCATCAGGCGTGGATCACTGTCTTGTTGAAGCCGAAGGGACTGCAACTGGTCAAGGCGTTGGCATGTCGAAATGACGTCGTTAACCGTAGCGGGATTGCCAACAGCCAAGGCGTTGAATGCGATTGGGCCGATTCCTTTAAGGATGTGGCGAACGCGCTCATCTTCCGTCATGTCTTTATTCGCACGGCGACAGAGGGCCAAAACATCCTCGATATACGAAGTGTACGACTCATGTGCCAGTTGTAGACGCACAGCCAGCTTCTGTTTCGCGGCTTCGGAACGACCCGATGAGCATCCGAATATTTGTCGCAGTTTGTTGGCAAAGGTCGACCAATCAACGAAGTCAGTTTCGTGATTAAAATACCAGGTTTTGGCTACGCTGGTCAAATAGAAAGGAAGGTAGCTCAGTTTCTCTGCTTCGGTCCATCGATTGGCTGAACCCACACGGTTGTAAAGGTCAAGCCATTCCTCGACGTCGTCACCGCGAAGACCCGCGAACACGGGCGGTTCGCGCTGAGGGCTGGTGACAGTAGATGAAGAGCGGGCAGCCGCCGGCGTAGGGGCTGTAGCGTTAGGGCTAGGCGTTAGGTCCGATGTCTGCATACCTGTGTGGGTGGCTGGGTGCAATCGGCGACCAGATCGGAGCTCCAGGTGGGAAATGAACGTAGGAGGACGTCGGGATCTTACCCCGGCACCTCCACCACTCTGAAAGACGCAGGCAGACTAGGTACGACGAGCAGGCAGGGCGAGCAGAAGCGTTTATTCTGCGATGTCTGGCTCCGCTCAGAACCACACCAAGAGAGAGGACGATGATGATGGGTATGTGCAAGTGAGAACGATGATGATGGGTATGTGCAAGTGAGAACGATCAAATGCTTGGAATGTGCTTACAATATATATATATATATATATATATATATATATATATATATATATATATATATATATATATATATAAGCTTATTTGCAGAGTAACTTCGGTTGCTACAAGGTAAAAGTACGTACACGTACACTGTCACATACGGTTTGTCAAACCGACGTTTTGACAGAAGCCCCGTTTTTTCAGGGCATATCATTATATAAACAATTTCGTGTCTGCTTATAGCTTGTCGACACAGGAGAGGACAAAAAATATCAATAACAATAACAACGAAAAAAAGAAAGTTGGAAAAATTGTTTGAAAGAAGCAAGAGAGGCACGGCGGGATTCAAAAGGAGCAGGAACGGGCAGTGCCATCTTTGTCCCCCAAAGTGAACAACGTGACTACCGTTTTGTATTCCACCTTTCGGGGCAATCCATTGGCCGCTTGCCCTCTTTTGAAGTTTATAACCAATCGGTGCGGAGAGCTTGAGCGCTTCCAGTGCGCGTTGGTGGCGTCGGAAGATTGAAAGAGCCGGTAATTGTGGCGCTGCCATCAAAACTCATTATATGCATTGGTTCCTGTCAGCGAAGAAAAAGAAGAAATAAAAGAAAAAAAAGGGGGACTGTACGACATCCGAGACCACTTATCTGTGCATTCCGGCTGTGCTTGAAACGGCAAACCATTTCTTTATTGTCAGATGCAAACGCTAAAAGCTTTGTTAGGGGGTAATATTATTGACTTATATGGAGGCTAGGGGCAGAGGACAGATTAAGGAGGAGCATTTGCGTCTTTTAGTAATCGTAAAGCTGGCAGAGTGTGCCTTGGTGTTGATTTATTTCGTTTTTATTGTTTCATCGTAGATAAAGTAAGATTCCCATTGTTGACGTTCTCTGATCGATCGAAAACTGTTTTGCAATAGTGTAACCCTGATGTCATCAAAGCTGTAATCTTTTATTGTGCTGCGTTTTGAAAGTGGAAAGCCTGGCAGGGACCCTACTTGTGTCCAATCATTGCTGAATTTATTTCTAAACGGAGTGTCTGTCTGGCCCACTTGTCGGACGTTACATACCCCACAATCTAGAAGGTATATAACGTTATTCGAGTCAGAGTTCAGTGCACCTATTATGCTGCGCTCAAAACCCGAGTGGGTGCTTTCTGCCACTGTCGTTGCCTGCATGTGTTTGCATACCTTGCATTAGGTTTTCAGGCAAGGGCGACACCCTGTTTGAGCTTTCACGCTTTCTTTGTATTTATCAAATAATCCTTTATACTTTTCAGTCACCTGTATACCACAGAAGGAGGAGAAGTGATAATTTGAATATTGTAACGTTTTGTTACAATATTTCAAAGTGTTTTTTGGGACCTCGTTTATCTTCAGTGGGTCGCTCGAGAAAGTTATGAGCAAATTTTTGTTACAGTGCTGGTCGGAATCTTTCTGGTGTCGTAGAAGAGTCTGGCGGTCCAGATTTACCACTTTTTTGACAGCGTCATCAATGATAGCTGGCGGGTATACTTCGTGAAGGAGTACTTCGCGCATATATGTGCTGTTTTTGGGAAAGTCCTTGGTGTGGGAGCAGATTCGTAGGAATCTGTGCGCTGGGGAATAGGGCATGATGGTATTGCAGGATCGCGGGGTGGGGGGCAACTTTTGAAGTGCAGGTAGTGTTGCCTGTCCGTAGGTTTTTTGTATACGCTAGTTACCAAGGCAGGATCGTCCCCTCGAATAAGTACATCAAGGAAGCTTATTTTAGTGGTGAAGTAGGAATGTGTAAAACAAATGCTGGGGTGTACTTGGTTGAATTCCTGTATGAATTTGAGCAGCTCGTTTTCCGAATGTGTCCAAATCATGAATATATCATCTAGTTACCGTTTATAGATTAAAGGTTTGATATCACAAGATCAATGAAAATTGGACTCTATAAGGTGCGTGAATAAGCTAGCGTAGTGTGCGGCCATTCTGGTACCCATCGCTGTGCCGTTGATTCGAAGGTAGTGCGCACTGTTAAATTCAAAGCTGTTTAATTCGAGTACAAGTCACGTTAAGATCTCAATTACTTTTTCTGCTTGGATATGAGATAGTGTTGTAGGCACCAAACGATTCAACAAGTGTTTTTACATCATCGGCGTGTGAATAATTGTGTAGAGTGAATTAACAACCAATGTTACAAGGAGAACACCATCTGGAGTTTTCATGCCCGAGATTTCCCGAAGAAAATGGTTTGTGTTACTCAAAAAGAACTCATGTGTGAGTAGCATGTCTTTGAATAAAGGGTCAATATAACTGGATATGGGTTCCGGTAAGGTTCCCGTGCCTGATATAACGGTTCTGCCAGGGTTTCCCTTCTTATGAATTTTCAGCAGCATGTAAAAACGACCAAGCGCCAAATGTACCACAGTAAGTGACTTTTCAAGCTTTCAATCAAGGGGCCTTCACATGTGAGGTCCTCTAGGGTTATTACAGTGATCTTTTTTGTTCTCGGTGGTAGTGCCAAAGTCGAGGTCTTTGTAGAATGTTTGTCATTTAATAGTTGCCTGCCTTCCGTAATGTAGCCCGATTTATTCAGAACAATTGAACTTCCTTTGTGAGCTGGTAGTGTCTCTCTTTCTTTCCTTGATATGCTAGTTATACTTGGTTTGCGCACCTTTTACGCATGTATGACATCTTTCTGAACCATGTATATATATATATATATATATATATATATATATATATATATATATATATATATATATATATATATATATATATATATATATATATTTATGTCCAGATGTCAATCTCTGTTGGCGTCAAATAGCGGGTCATCTTTTTGGGGTTTATCAAAGAACTATTCCTTCAATCGTAAATTTTGTGCGAAGTCATCTAGGTGTTTGGGAAGCGTGAATTCATCGTCCTTTACATTGCCAGAGCAGAATATAAGTCCGCGTGTTAGTACACTCAGTTCTTTATTGCTAAGTTCTTTATCTGTAAGGTTAATCACGTTTGGTTCGTTGGGGTGTCGTGGCAAATCTTTCTGAACGTTAATTGGCTTGGTGTTTTTCATGTAAGCAGCAGCGGGTATAGCTTGTGGTGAGACATTGTGCCGCAAACATTTCGGTCTCTCAAGTTTTTTTAATTCCTCAATTTTTTTGTCCTCAAATATGCCGAGCTGTTTACCTCCCACTCCGAAAGGGGAAAGTTATTTCGCATACACCGCTTCTCGTCCGTCTGAGCGTTTAGACTCTTTTTATAGTGTTCAAAAGTGACCTTAGCTCTTGTGTGGCGTGGTCGAAAAGTTTGTTCCATTGTTTCATTTCCCCTTTGGCAAAGTTATGCATCGATACTGTTAGTGACAAGTGCAGCCCCTTCAGAGCTTTACCACCAGTGCATATTCTTCGAGACTTCGCACGTAAAATTCATGCCGTATTTGTTTGTCAACAACTTTTCTAAGCTTAAGAAAATTTGGACGTGTTCTGTGGAATAAATCCTCTGAAGCGGACGGTGTTAGCCCATTCGCGCGGCCAGTATGTAACATTGCACACACGCGGCGATTAGAACCGCAAGGCATCCGGAGGTCGTACCTGGTTTGAGTAGGAGCTCTGAATTGTGCGTGCCGTGACGAGCGGTCCTGTAGGTTACTGCTGTTGGCTGCTGCTGGTTGCTGGTTGATCTTGGCTAATGTCAACTGCTGATTTTTGCTGCTTAAGGATGGTCGATCCTGGCCACTGGTTGCTGCTGATTGTGGTACAGCTGGCCGTCGTTGTTGGCCTAGATTAACCTTCGTCGCCTTTTACGGGGTGCGTCTCGTAGGCACCGTCGAGAGTTGTGGTACAGATGGTATCACGCACTACGTTATGGGGGTCCCGACGGCCTCTGCCGGCCCGTAGGAGGAGCAGCAGCTGTTTGTGGGGCCACTTGGTTCTCTTTCTATTCTTGGCCACCTCGACAGGTGTCACCGGGAAGGTCACGCCGGAGTGCCTGAGAGTAGGATGGCGTCTACCGAAGCTAGCTCATATGCCTCTGGCTGTGGTGCGTAGTCGTACGAGTTGTTGATGTAGGGCCACCGTAGGTCGAGGAGCAGGTTGTAGTTGTTCCATGCAAGGAGAGACACTCCAGCGAAGCTCGGGTGTAGACCATCGGCCGCGAGCGCATTTCATGGCGGGAGTGCGTCGATCCGATGGTTTACATAGAAGACGCCCTTTCTCTCATGACACCAATTCGGCAGCCACAGGTTAAACTCCCGAGTCTGAAAGTGGAACCTCCTCACCACACGCCAGTTGTATCGGCGATGTCGTTCGTTGGGGGATCGTGGGAGCACTAGGGTGGCAAACACCACAGTGATGTCTGGTATCTCATGCCGGACGTGGTCAAGAAGGGTCACGTAGCAGTCAAATGCTGTAGGAGCATCCGTGGTGGCCAGGTTGCTGGTTCCAATGAGCAGAATAAGGTGATATATACCTTTATAGAGACGAAGTCCAATAGCTCCCCGAAGTCGATAATGTTTGCGCCAGGCTGGAAGATGAAGGCAAGGGAATAGGGGCTGGCCGGATCAAAGTGCTGATGAACGTACTTGAGTTGCGAGTCACCGATGATTGTGGTCGAGGCTCCGTGGATCGGGAACCTTCATGTCAGTTGTTTGCGAAAAGCACGGGCAGCAGTTGTGATAAGGCTTATATGCAGAAGAATTACTTCGTTTGCCGCAAGGTTATAAGTATACAAGTAGGTGCGCTTTCAAATAACAACTCGTTATTCAGCCGACGTTTCGACGGGAGCCCCATCTTTCCCGAGGCATATTAAGTTTACATGTTTTGATGTGTTCTTATAGCTTTTCGAAACCGGAGGAAAGGGGACAGAAAAAATAATAACAGCAACAACAAAAAAAGGGAAAGGATGAACAAATGTTATAAAGAAGAAAGAGAAAAACCACGGGATCAGGAAGTGACAGGAACTCAACAGAGTAACGCAAACGTAAACGAGCAGTACCATCTTTGCCATTAATTTTACCACCAGTGCATATTCTTCGAGACTTCGCACGTAAAATTCATGCCGTATTTGTTTGTCAACAACTTTTCTAAGCTTAAGAAAATTTGGACGTGTTCTGTGGAATAAATCCTCTGAAGCGGACGGTGTTAGCCCATTCCCGCGGCCAGTATGTAACATTGGTTTGCCGAAGCAGGCTGCCGCCTGCTTCGGCAAACCGCACGCCAGTTCCGGTGGGAACAAACTACCCCATCTGGCAACCTGGAATCGCGGCACCAGGTGGTGGCACAGACGGCGCGGAATTCATAAGCCAGCCAGGAGCCGTCCACTTCGGGCACGACATCGCGCCAAGCATGCCAAGCTTACGATGGTTGCTCTTACAGGCTGCCATTTCGTGGATGGTGCCTTCCGTACATCTCCATCCGAATTGTGACTTGCCCGCTGCCCCTCTTCAGCTGTCGCCTGCTTCGGCAAACCGCACGCCAGTTCCGGTGGGAACAAACTACCCCATCTGGCAACCTGGAATCGCGGCACCAGGTGGTGGTACAGACGGCGCGGGATTCATAAGCCAGCCAGGAGCCGTCCACTTCGGGCACGACATCGCGCCAAGCATGCTAAGCTTACGATGGTTGCTCTTACAGGCTGCCATTTCGTGGATGGTGCCTTCCGTACATCTCCATCCGAATTGTGACTTGCCCGCTGCCCCTCTTCAGCTGCCGCCTGCTTCGGCAAACCGCACGCCAGTTCCGGTGGGAACAAACTACCCCATCTGGCAACCTGGAATCGCGGCACCAGGTGGTGGCACAGACGGCGCGGGATTCATAAGCCAGCCAGGAGCCGTTCACTTCGGGCACGACATCGCGCCAAGCATGCCAAGCTTACGATGGTAGCTCTTACAGGTTAGTTACCTGAAAGGTGCCATTTGGTACAGAACTAGTAATTATGTACTAGTTGCGGTGTCGTGCCCACCCGAATTCATAGATAAGATACAGCGTATGAAAGATGTTTCTTTTGTGAAGTGCCGCGCTTTTTGCTCTTTATTTTACTTCTCGCCGGTGACGTGGAATCTAACCCGGGCCCTATGACGAAAACTGAAGTCGACACATTTTCTGAAGCTCTAGACGCCATACGGAAGCTTGAAGAAAGCCAGGATACCTTACTAGCCGAATTGAAAGCTCTGAAAGAGAAGCATATTGAAGCCACCAAGGAAATTGAGTTGCTCATGGCTAGAGTCGCGGCCCTGGAAAGCACTACCACGTCACCACATAACACAGGTGTAACCGAGGCAAGTGTCAATGCACTGCGTACAGTATCAAGCCAAGTGACAGAAATTTCGTCGCGGTATAATAACTCTGAAAATAGATTACGGCGCTATAACCTTGTTTTCTTTGGACTGGACGATGAACCTAAGGAATACTGGGCAAAATCTGAGCAGAAAATAATCGACTTCTGCTCAGAGAAATTAGGCATCACTGTGACGGAACGGCAGTTTGAACGTGTGCACCGAATAGGCAAATATACAGAAGACAAGCGGAGACCTATAATAGCGAAATTAGCCTTCTTTAAGGATAAATAACAAATCCTGTCGTCTGCGCACAAACTAAAAGGTTCCACATTTTCCATACGAGAAGATTTTTCACTGGAAACTCGGCTGTCCCGAAAGAAGCTGATTGAATTCGCGAAAACGCAGAAAAGTGCGTATAAGCTCTCTGTGGACAAGCTACGCATCGCTTCAAAGACATACATTTATGACTCTGCGACGAACACAGTTATCGAATCTGTCAGATAGCTACAGCGTTGCACGCGCGTGCAGAATCAACGACCGAAACATGCTAATACCTCATTGTCGCTGTCAATCGCTAACACACGCAGCATTATGTCGAAGCAGGATTTGATATCTGCTTTTCTGGATGACAGTAAATTTGATATCATTGCATTCACGGAAACGTGGCTAAATCCTGCTATCAGTGACGACGAAATATTCACCTTAGCCAGCATTTATCAAATCTACAGGTGTGATCGCACTGGTAAAAAAGGAGGCGGTGTTCTGGTCGGCATAAGGAAAACAATTACTTCATTTTTTATCAACACTAATTCTGACCTCGAAATAGTTTGGGTAGCTTGTACAGTCCCTTCCTCCAAAATCCTCGTAGGTTGCTGCTATCGTGCGCCGGACTCGGACTCTTCCTTCATTAATATGCTACGTGACAGTATAAACAACGCTTCTGAAATTTTCCAAGCTGATATCATTTACTTACTAGGCGACTTCAACTTTCCGCTAATTGATTGGGCCACACTGTCATCGCCCTGTCACATGTCAACTGAATTTCTTAACTTAACTCTAGATTTCAACCTCTTTCAAACAGTTCTGAAACCTACACGTGGTACGAACACCCTTGATCTTATCCTCACGACCGCTCCGGAAACAATACGTAATACAGATTACCTGGACAGATTCAGTGACCATAATTTACTCCAAGTAGATATAAACATACCCCTTCCCGTAGCCGGTGTACATACAAAACAAATTCGGGACTATAATAAAGGCGATTATCAGGCAATTAACACAAAGCTAAGGTTATTTTCCGAAAACACTCTCCTGCCGTGTTTCCACAATAGATCCGTAGAAGAGAACTGGCTACTTTTCAAGCAAGTTTTGTGTACGTTAGTTGACAAGCATGTTCCACTGGTTAAAATTAGCAATGGTAAATCAAATCCATGGTTCAATAAAAAGCTTCTGAGAATGCGGAATAAGAAAAAACGGCTTTACAATAATGCTAAGTGCTCGGGTAGTTCTTCTTCTTGGCTTAAATATAAAACCTGCATAAAAGCATATTGCACAGCTTTAAGTAAGGCTAAGGAAAAGTATTATTCTAATGATCTGCCCACACTACTGAAAAACAACCCAGCTAAATTTTGGAAAGTCATAAACCTCTCCAGCGAAAACCAACACATCTCATTGAATGACTGCAACAACGTCCCTCTCACGCTAGCCAGTGTCCAACAGCATTTAATTCCTTTTTCACTTCTGTCTTCACGAAAGAGAACAGTACCAACATACCCAACGTAGCTGAGTTCGATTAACAATTTATGGAACCTATAGATATTCAATTAGAAGGCATAATTACAGCCATAAATAATCTTAAGTTGTCGTCTTCATGCGGCGTGGATGGAATCAACTCAAAGGTGCTAAAGAATACGGTAACGGTCACAAGCAAAATACTACTTCATATATTCCGGCAGTCTCTCAAAACAGGCATGATACCGTCTGACTGGAAGCTGGCGAAAATAATTCCAATATTCAAAAGTGGAAATAAATCCTCATGCGAAAATTACCGTCCTATTTCCCTTACGTGTATTTGTTGTAAAATTCTAGAACACATCATCGCTTCACATATTTACAGGCATCTGGAATCCAATCATTTCTTTTTCAAAAATCAGCATGGTTTCAGAAAGGGCTTTTCGTGTGAGACTCAGTTGTTTGAATTTACCACAGAGATTCATGCAAATATGGACAATAATTATCAAACTGATTGCGTGTTCCTCGACTATTCGAAGGCGTTTGACAGGGTTGCACACTGTCGCCTGATATCGAAACTTTCCGCCCTGAAATTAGACTCCCGTACATTATCATGGCTTCGCAATTTCCTGTCGAATCGTCAGCAATACACAACAGTTAACATTTTGTCTTCTTCCCTATCTGACGTTTCTTCAGGTGTACCACAGGACAGTGTACTCGCGCCATACTTTTCCTCATATTCATCAATGATCTTCCGCAACATGTCTCTTCTTGCATCAGGGTGTTCGCTGACGACTGCATTATTTACCGTCCAATCAAGAACAGTGAAGATCACCTGTCACTCCAAAACGACCTCGACGTAATTAATGGTTGGTGTAGTGCATGGCTGATGACACTAAATGTATCAAAATGCAAAGTAATGTCGTTCACACGTAAACCTAGCATATCCGAATTCTCTTACAGTATTAATCATTCCATTTTATCTACTGCAACACAATATTGGTACTTGGGCGTAATACTGACACCTAATCTATCCTGGTCTGACCACATTACGGCAATCTCTGCCAGCGACTCGAAATCACTAGGTTTCTTGAGACGTAACTTGAAAGCTGCACCATCAGGCATTCGCAAATTATCTTACTTGACACTGGTTCGCCCTCAACTAGAATATGCCTGTTCGATTTGGTCTCCCCATCAAAAATACTTAATTGACTCATTGGAAAGAATCCAGAATAGAGCAAGCCGCTTCATTGCCAATAACTACAGTCCGCATTCTAGTATATCACAAATGAAACAGGAATTTTCACTCCCACTCTTGAACATTCGTCGCGACATTGCCCTGCTGTTATTCTTTCATAAAATTACCCATTCTTCTCGAATCACCGTTACTGGTCTGCAAAAACCATATCTCACTTCACGTAGACTACACAATCATCTTAGCTAATCCCGTGTATACGGCTCAACAAACGCGTTCAATCAGTCCGCACTTCCACGTGCTATCCGTCTGTGGAACAGTTTGCCTCACGACATTGCATCCCAGACAAACTTTGACACATTCCGTCATATCCTATCAAGCCACTTCACAAGCCTCAGCAAGTAGATGCCGTAACATAATTCATTGGTCCGTATTGGTTCATTTTTTGTGATTGTCACATTCATGTGCGCGAGGATTCTTCCTTGTGGCCGCTGCATGCGCAGGAAATACAGTGTTTCGCCCACAGTTACTATGCGTGTATCTTTTGTACATGTTGAACTTTTGTACATGTTGGTGCTTTTTGTTTGACTTATTATTTTCCAATTGTTTCTTTTGTATTTGTTTTAGTTTGAGATGTATATAAGTATTGCGCCCCTTACTCAATTGTTTCTTTTGTACTTTTTTTTTCATTTTGAGGTGTCTATATGTATTCCCCCCTTGCTCAATTGTCTGTCTTGTATATTTTTTCCAGTTTATTTGTATATATGTATATCCCCCCCTTACTCAATGCCCCCCATGGGGCTTGTAAGGTACTTTGAAATAAATGAATAAATACCTCCCACGCACCCATCCTTCATCCAAGTGGACAATGTCACCCCGGTTTTTGTATGCCACTTTCTGGTCAAATCCACTGGCGGCTTGCCATCCTTTGAAGTTTAGGACAAATCAATGGGGAGAGCTTAAGCGCTTGATTGATTTATTTGTGTGGTTTAACGTCCCAAAACAACCAAATGATTTTGAGAGGCATGTAGAGGAGGGCTCAGGAAATTTCAACCACCTGGGGTTCTTTAACATCCTCCCAAATCTGAGCACACGGGCCTACAACATTTCCGCCTCCATCGGAAACGCAGCCGGGATTTGATCCCGTGACCCACGGGTCAGCAGCCGAGTACCTTAGCCACTAGACCACCGCAGCGGGTTGAGCTTAAGACCTTCCAGTGCCTATTGGTGGCGTCGGAAGATATAAAAGAGGTGGTGCCGCCATCAAAACTCATTATATGCATTGGCTCCTGTTAGTGAACAAAAAGAAGTTAAAAAGGAAAAAAGGGAGGGGAGCTGTACGACATCCGAGACCGCTTATCTGTGCATTCTGACTGTGCTTAAAATGGCAAACCATTTCTTTATTGTCAGATGCATGCGCTACAAGCTTTGTTGGGGGGTAATATTATGAACTTACTGGCAGGCTAGGGGCAAAGGACAGATTAGGGAGGAGCAGTTGCATCTTTTAGTCATCGTCACGCTGGCAGAGTGCCTGGGTGTTGATTTATTCCGTTTTTTATTATGTTTCATTCGTAGAGAAAGTAAAATTCCCATTGTTCCTATTCTCTGTTTGTTCAAAAATTGTTTGCAATAGTATAACCCTGATGTCATCAAAGTTGTGGTCTTTTAATGTGCTTTGTTTTGAAAGTGGAAGACCTGGGCGGGAAGTGGAAGGCCTGGGCGAGCTACATCGGCCCTCTTTGCAATGTGGCAGACACTCTGGCGCACCTTCTACTGCAGTGCAAAGTAAGCGTCCCAGGACTACGAGAAGCAGCACCAGATGTGGACCAAGACCTCCTCAGTGAAGCGTGGGAGGCTGAAATTTCCCAGCCGAACCTAATCAAGCAGCGTCAACTAGTCGCTCGAGCTCAGCGGGCTGTCCAAGCCAGAGGGTTCCTGAAATAAAGGACCCTCCCACATTCACTCACAAGCTTCATTCAATAAATGTTTTCTCTCTCTCTATCTTACCATTTTGAGAGTGGTTGCTCGCCGCGAATGCGGCGGGTGTTACGACATGTAATTAGAAAACCATTACCCTAGTTAAATGTTCCATATGAAATCTTACGGAAAAATATGAACTCCGTACGATTCATTTATGAGCTATACGGAAAAGATATGAATTTTTATGGAAGCACACGGAAGTTGTATAGCATAGATAGAAAACTTTTCAAGAAAATCATGGAAGGTTACGGAAATTACGTGGGACATACAAAAAAAATCCTTGAGGAAGATATGGAAAGATACGGAGGTCATGTCGTATGTACGAAAAATTACTTACGGAAACTTATGGAAAGCTTTTCGAAGTATACGCAAATTATAGAATTACCTATGGAAAAATATGCAAAGCTTTACGAAGTATACGGAAAATTCCTCGTGGAAGTTACACGGAGCATACGCAAACATTCTTACGAACGGTGAAAAAATAGGAACTGCCAGCAGACTAATAAGACTGGAGATGCTAATGTCACTAGATTCAAACGGCAGTTTGAGCTACGAATACCATTCGATCCGTGGAGGTGCTTCACTGCGGCCACAAAATTAATGTCACTGTGATTGTTCATAATATCAATGTCGATAATTCATAAAGAAATGGTCGCAAAAATTGAAGAAGGAAAATGTAGAGTGATAAAGTTGAAGATAATCAGAAATATTTAGTTCCGCGCCAAAATGCTGACCGCATAAACAAAAAAACATGTCGACAGGACGGGCGCATACTTGCAACTGTTTATTCCTTGAGTAATTCCTCTAAAAACATGCTGATTTGCTAAATAAATACGCATGAAAATTTTATATTACAGAATAAATAGCCACCATGAGCCAAGACGACACGCTTTACTAGTATACACACAGCCGATAAAATAACCACTAACAACACGGCGTGCGCGGCGTGACAAAAAAATGGCCAAATGAACATCTCAGGTCTATTCAGGTTTTATAGAACGTGAAGTAACAGATGCACACCTAGTATCTTGTGTTGCGACCGCACACATGTGGAGCTGCCTGGTTATTAGCTCTTATGCACATTAGCAAGAGGGCAAATTTAAAATACAGATGCATAAAGCAAAATTTGCTTTCTGCTCTACTTTACGATAGGCTGTGAGTCTTTATGCACATGAATAATAACTCTGTGAAGTACAGAGGAAAATGACTTAGAACAAACAACAGAAGAAAAGACAAAAGAAAGGCAGGTAGGTCAATCAGGTTGACGATTTGCTGCCCTACAGCGTAGGCGTAGAGGGAGTGGTCAGAAAAATATGTAAGTATGAGAGCACAACTGATATGTACAGAATTGAGCTTATTACTGATGCACGAATAGTCGTGTATAGAGCTGTGTTGTTCTGAGATTTTTAAAAGCATTTTTTCAGCCCACCGTGTAGATTAGGCTTCGATTGTAGTGCTATATAAGACACAACTTATGGACCTGCTTTAATGAATAGGAAGATTATAGATGAAAAAAATGCTTTAAAATATATCATGGCTGCATGGGCACATACAAGCAATCTCGAGCGCAATAAAGTGAGGATGCATGAGCTTCTCTTGACAATTCAGTTCTCATTGATTGCTTCATCTATGCTGCCAAGAAATTTAACCGATGTCTCCATGTGTATCATTAGCCATTTTAAACTATCTATATTGCTGCCTGATATGCTTGGGTGAGATCCGGGAGTGGAAGAAGACAAAGACGATCTGTCTGAACTGCTGCTTGGCTAGTCGACTCAACGAACCCAATAAACCAAGTTTGTCTTAAGAAACGTGACAAGACTGGTGGAGTTGCTGGGTACAACGTCTCACGATCCACCCTATGCCCAAGACCCCGTCCAGCAGCCGGAACACAAGCCCTGCACCCGTGGACACTCCTGTTCACAGAGTAAGCCGCCGCCAACGAGGCCTACCACCTGAGACACCAACCACTGACGCAGCGACTATGACTTTGACACAAGATCCCGTGCAAGCTCCGACACCCTCCACGCCGATCTACTGCACCGTCCAGAACCCGCTCATGCCTAGCCCCTTTCATGGAGAGCAGCATGAAGATGTTGACGACTGGCTGAGTGAGATCGAACGTGTCGCAGCGATAAATTACTGGGATGATGCCGCGAAGCTCCGGAACGTGTACACTTGCCTGAAGGACGGTGCCAAGACGTGGTTTTTGAACAGGGATGATGTTCTGACGTCTTGGCGCTTGTTCCAGCGTCGCCTTCTGGAGACCTACAGGAGTCCCGACCGCCGCGAACGAGCGGAGCGTGCACTACAACCACGCATCCAGATGCCTAACGAGACCGTCTCGATGTATGTACGTTGGCAACAATGGAGCAAGTACTGCACCAACGGTCTGCCCTGTTTGACCGTCAAGTGAATGCTGCCTCAACCCCCAAAATTTTCGCCACCCCTGGGAGCAAGAGCCCCGAATGGATTCGCGAGATCATCCGATCTGTCGTCCGGGAAGAAATGGAAAAGATGTACGGGACAAGACCAATCGATGTTGGTTCTATCACCAGTGTCATCCGTGACGAGGTCCAACAGGTGTTGCACGCCCATCGTTTTCCGCTGATGTCGGTTGATCCGGAAACGGCTCCTGTGTCTACTGACAGTCGCCGTCGTACGTACGCGGAAGCCTTGCGATCTGCCACGCCTCGTTCTGGTCGAGGAGTCCCGACCCAGCCAGTGCCGCACGTCCCGATCCAGACAGTGCCGCATGTCCCGATCCAGACAGTGCCGCACGTTCCGCTTCAGACAGTTCCATACGTCCCGATCCAGACAATGATGCCGTCAGTCGCGATTCAGTCGGCGCACGCTGGTTTGGACATCGATGGTCGCCGTGCACCCACGCGCAAGTCTGATCTCTGGCGTACGCCGGACAGACGACCCCTCTGCTATCATTGCGGTGAGGCTGGTCACATTTACCGCGATTTTTTATACCGGCAACTTGGCCTGCGTGGATTTTCCGTCAATTCACCTCGTCCCCAAATTGGTCAAAGGCCGAGGGACATCGAAGAGTATCTCGCGCAACAGCGTGTACCCTTTACACGACGTCAATCACGGTCACCATCTCCAAGGAGACCCGCAGCCACTGGGTCACGTTTCGATGTGACGGCACGGGAACGCTCTCCAAGCCCCCGTCGAGAAAACTGAAGGCAGCGGCCTTCGGGGGCAAGTTCGCTGGGACTCAAAGTGCGGAAGACCTCCCATCGACGCTTGCACGCAACACGGAAGACATTCAACCAGAGAATAATCGCAGTACCGAAGAAACGCCAAAATCCACATCTGAACCCAGTGACCGCGTGTCACTTGACATACCTGTGCTGATTGACGGTTTTCAGGTCAATGCATTGATAGACACTGGTGCAGACTATTCGATTATCAGCGGGAGGCTAGCAAAAGATCTCAGGAAAGTGATTACGCCGTGGAATGAAACGCGCATTCGAACTGCTGGAGGACACGTTGTAACACCACTGGGTCGCTGTACGGCAAGAGTTAAAATTCGTGCGTCAACGTTCGTGCTCAGCTGCCTCGTTCTGCGCGACTGTTCACGTCAGCTGATTATCGGCATAGACTTCCTTCGGGAATACGGTGCCATCATAAATCTCCGTGAACGCATCGTGACCTTCTCGACTCAAGGCGCAACAGATCGGGACGCTGGTAACTGCCGTAGACCTGCGCTGCGTGTTGCTGACGACAGTGTGACGCTGCCGCCCCGAGCGACTGTTCCCATCGAAATCATTTGTGAAGACCTCCGGGACGGTGACGTGTGGCTGAAAGCAACCTATCACTTCTGCTACTCCAAGGTGTATGTGCTGCCCGAAGTGTTGTGCGTGTCCGTAACGGACAGTCACAAATACTAGTTACGAACTTCAACTACGAGCACCGGCATCTTTTCCGCGGAACCACCGTAGCCTATGGAGACCCTGTTGCCGACGTCACGGAGTGCTTCGCGTCCGAGAAAACGCATGAGGATGAAGAATTCCTAGACCACATCGACATTATTTCGACGCTGTCAGACAAGAGAAAGGCTGCACTTCATGACCTTTTAAAGGAGTTTCGGTCTTGCTTCGCCTCTTCTTCCAAAGTCCATCAAACACACCTCGCCAAGCATCGAATTATTACCGACGATGACGTCCGCCCCATCCGGCAGCAGCCTTATCGCGTTTCTTCAATGAACGTGCGGCTATTCAGACACAAGTGAAAGATATGCTCAATGACGGGATTATTGAACCATCCAGCAGCCCTTGGTCCTCGCCAGTCGTTCTAGTGAAGAAAAAAGACGGAACGCTGCGATTTTGTATTGACTACAGGAAGCTTAATAGCGTCACGAAAAAAGACGTTTACCCGCTTCCACGGGTCGACGACTCTCTCGACAGATTACGACGCGCGAAGTATTTTTCGTCCATCGATCTAAAGAGTGGCTATTGGCAAATTGAAGTGGATGAACGAGACCGAGAAAAAACTGCGTTTGTGACTCCAGACGGACTTTACGAATTCCGTGTTCTTCCTTTCGGCCTCTGTTCTGCCCCAGTTACTTTTCAGAGGATGATGGACACAGTTCTCACTGGCTTGAAGTGGCAAAGCTGCCTTGTCTACCTCGATGATGTGGTCATCTTTTCCGAGAGCTTCGAAGAACATCTGAAGCGTCTGAGAAAGGTTCTGGACGCCATTCCCACAGCTAAACTCACGCTGAAACCCCAAAATTGCCATTTCGGCTACGAAGAGCTGAAATTTCTGGGGCATGTCATTAGTGAGGATGGAGTACGACCTGATCCAGACAAAACTGCTGCTGTCGCCGCCTTCCCTTTTCCATCAGATAAAATAGCAGTACGCCGTTTCCTCGGCTTGTGCGCGTATTATCGCCGATTTATCGCCAACTTCTCGAAGATAGCTGAACCTCTTACGCGACTCACTCGAGATGACGTGCCTTTTACTTGGAGCGCAGAACAAGATGCAGCGTTCACAGAGCTACGGCGGAGAATGCAAACAGCCCCTGTTCTTGCCCATTTTGATGAGGACGCTGCTACAGAAATTCATACAGATGCCAGCAATGTCGGACTTGGCACTGTCCTTGTACAACGACACGGTGGCGTTGAACATGTAATAGCTTACGCCAGTCGTACTCTTTCTCGAGCCGAGACCAACTATTCTACATCGGAAAAAGAATGCCTGGCAGTCGTGTGGGTGACGACCAAGTTTCGGCCTTACCTCTACGGTCGTCCTTTCAAAGTGGTCACTGACCACCACTCGCTCTGCGGGCTGGCAAATCTCAGAGATCCATCCGGCCGTCTCGCTCGGTGGAGTTTGCGTTTGCAGGAGTTCGATATTACGATTGTGTACAGGTCAGGGCGCAAACATGAAGATGCCGACGCGCTTTCTCGAGCGCCTGTGGGGCACGCTGTCAGGGGCTCCGAGGATGAAGATGCCTTTCTCGGAGCAGTCAGCGATTCCGAATTTATGTCAAAACAGCGGGCAGACGACGAATTACGCCCAGCTATTGATTCCCTGGAAGGCCGGAACTCTCAGGTCCCTCGACACATTGCTCGCGAACTGTTCTCTTTTTGTCTAAGAAGAGGCATTCTTTACAAGAACAACGCCCGTGGTAGCGACAAAGCCTTCCTACTCGTTGTTCCTACCGAAATGCGGGACGAGATCCTCCTTGCGTGCCATGACGAGCCCACGTCAGGACATTTGGGCTATTCGCGAACTCTCGCCAGAGTACGCCAACAGTATTACTGGCCGCGACTATCAACAATTGTACATCGATACGTGAAAGCCTGCTGTGAGTGCCAGCGTCGCAAGACTCCGCCTGTGAGACCCGCAGGCCTGCTCTAGCCGATCGCACCACCACAGACACCGTTTGACCGCGTGGGAATGGACCTTCTTGGACCCTTCCCTTTGTCGTCCTCTGGGAACAAATGCATTATAGTTGCGACAGATTATCTCACTCGGTATGCTGAAACAAAAGCGTTACCCCGTGGCACATCCTCTGAAGTCGCGCAGTTCTTCGTGCACCAAATCGTCGTACGGCATGGTGCCCCGTCATGCGTGATTACGGACAGAGGGACGTCATTTACAGCACGAATGATGGAGGATATTTTTAAATTGAGCTGCACAACTCATCGAAAAACGACGGCTTATCACCCGCAATCGAATGGACTGACAGAGAGGCTTAACAAGACCATAGCGGACATGCTGTCAATGTACGTTGACGTACAACACAAAACCTGGGACGAAATTCTTCCATACATCACGTTTGCATACATTACGGCAACGCAAGAAACAACGCGATTTCCGCCTTTCCGACTCGTTTACGGCCGCAACGTGCGAACCATGCTCGATGCTATGCTTCCGTGTGACCAAAGCAATGAAATCGCTCCAGACGCTGAGGAATACACTCAATACGCCGAAGAAGCTCGTCAGCTAGCTCGCATAAACACCAGTCACCAACAAGATGAAGACGCACGACGTTACAATCTCCGCCATCGAAACGTCACCTACCACCCTGGGGACCGAGTGTGGGTGTGGACCCCTGTCCGGCGACCAGGCTTATCCGAAAAACTCCTAAGCCGTTATTTTAGACCGTACAAGGTTCTTAGACGTGTCACCGATCTTACCTACGAGGTATTTCCGGACGGCACAGCGTCTTCCCGTCGACAGCTTCGGCCCGAAACCGTGCATGTCGTTAGGCTGAAGCCCTACTTCACACAGTAGCCCTTGTGGTTCACGTGTTGCGACATGTCGTGACATTGTGCTGCTGCTGTTGGTGTTCTGTGTTTTTATGCCTTTTGTTTTTGCGCTTGGCGCAAGCATTGGCGAAATTTTCTCATTTGCGCTGCGAGTACTTGCACTCTCCCTCTTTTGGTTCTCTGTATCTGCGTGTGTATGCCTTCATTTTTTTTTCGTTACGAGCATCGAGTCGATGCTTTCAAAGGGGGGACTAATGCCACCTGATATGCTTGGGTGAGATCCGGGAATGGAAAAAGACAAAGACGATCTGTCTGAACTGCTGCTTGGCTAGTCGACTCAACGAACCCAATAAACCAAGTTTGTCTTAAGAAACGTGACAATATGTATACCTAGAATTCCTACTGCTAGTGAAGTTCCGTAGTGCGCCATAACTCTTTCTTTGTTTTAGGGTAATTTTTCAAACAATTAACATTGTTTATTTTCTGTCTCTTGATTTCGTGCCCGCAATTCTCGGTTTGGCTCGATCACGATTGTGCAGCGCTTTTTTGGAGTAGTGAAAAAACTTCCACTAAAATATATTTTAGAACTGCTTCTCGGCGATATTGCTTTCCCTCAACTGCCACAGCTTGCGATAAGTCATAACAAGTCTCGCGCATACTTAGGGCCTACCCTTGAAGAAGAAGCTGGTGCGGCTGTGAAGTTCAGTTTTTGCTCACATAAATTTTTGGTTGAAGTTTTCTCACTTCTCCAGTCTCTTCGCAATCAAGCAGACCCAATGTTCACCTTAGTCCTTAATTTTTACATTATGAAGTAAATAAAATAGTAATAAATAAAATGAAAAGACTTTGAACTGTTGTACAAGAAACACAGTCCCAATACGAACTCGGACTTAATATTGCTTTTCTTTTGTTTAAGCACCTAACGCAATAGGAGAAATGGCAGTACATAAAAAATGAAAAAACTAAAAAAATTTGAGACCTCGCGGTATTCGAACCTGCACCACCAACCGTGCTCGCGCACGTGAACATCGTGCGTTATCTTGCTAAGCCATGAATGCACTTTTTTTCTTTATTGCAGCATGTTACATTCAAACAACAGCAAACACTCTCGGACTGAGCTTCTGGCTGATTCCATGGCTTCAATGCAGATGAACCATTTGCCAAACATGCTTAAAATGGTTTGAAATGACATAATTCATCCATAACATTTAGCAGTTCATCATTGTAGCAAAGTTTTGCAAAAACTTCTCGCAAGTTGCACATATGTTATAAAAGAAATACGTACTGGCCGCGCGTCTAAATCACAATGTCTGACTGCTATGCGACTTAGCCATATGCTGTGTATGCCAAAGATAAAGAACAAATCATATTTTAGTAGGCCAGGTTCTATTGCTAAAACTCGAATCCACTGTGAAATGAGAGGTAAATCTTTAATTTTTCTCTGTGGAAATTCACAGAACCAAAATGCGTCCCAGCAATCTAAAAAAAAACTGCTCTATCGACTCAGGCTTTCGGCACAATAAGCAGTCGGATCCTCACGGTAAAAAATCGCCTCTTTGTTTTCGCCACGTTTTAACCGGGAGCGTATTCGTGTGCACCTTATAAAAGAATGTTTTAAGTCCAGCTGCTACGATCATATTTTAACTCTTTTGAAAACGTCTTCTCCTTGGCTTCCACTATGCATAAAACCATACAAAAAACAGGAAAAACAGTTTCAACCAAGTCTCTCGACAAACGCTTCCGAGTGACATTAGATAAATACTCTAAACTAAATCTCGCACTAAGAAATCGAAAAGCCACAACAACTTCTCTAAGAAAGGTACTGAAACCTTAGCGGGATTCACCATTCGGGGTAACAATAAATTTTAGTAATGCCGATGCAAGGCTGATCTGAAGGAGTGTACGTAAAAACGGATCTTGCTGATCTTGTACAAAAAGAAACCTTGATACAACCTGCCTCAAAAATAACTGTGGCAAGGCTAAACCACCTCTTTTCAGTCCAAAGAAGAGGATGTTGTGGCTCGTCTGTTCGTACTAGGATTGCCACACGAAAACAGCAAGAAGCCTATGAATCCTCTGGACATTGATCCTGAAACACGACAGAACCTGCAGCAAGTAAACCAGCCGCGATACTAAAAAGACGTTGCAAATTGTCGTGCGAGTCAAGCTGGACAGTACACGGCTACCCATTTCTGTGTCAGAACAGATAGCCCTTTGGTTTTCTGGGCCCACAGATCATCGTTGTTCTTATACTGGTCAAGCGGAGCACCGAGGTATGTGTTAGGCTTGCTTGAGCATTTTACACGTTCATAAACCACTGGGACCGCTTCCCAATTTTCATGCCACAGCTCAACACACTTGTCTATGTTTACAATGCTACTAGTAGCATCACAAAACCTTCGTACAACGCTCATGGAGGTGGGTATGCTCTCCTGACTGGTACAAAATAATGCAACATCATCAGCATATGTCAATATCTTCACCTCACACGCTCTTAAATGAAAACCCCATATATTTCATTTTTTTTGTAGTGGCCACACACAGACATCCTAGGTACGAAGCAAATAATAAAGGTGAAAATGGGCATCCTTGCCTTACAGATCAACATACAATAAATCTTCTAGTTAACTCGTGGTTCACAATCAACTTGGTTGAACGATTGTCGTAAGCCATCTGAACACCCTTCAGTATCAGAGGCAACGCCAACATGTTCTAACAATTTAAACAAAATGCAAGGACAAACTAGATCAAAAGCCTCAATTCAAGCCTTAACTAGATTGAATTGTAACATTGCAACTCTGCTGAAGTCAGCATCACAGCATTCCAATATGCTTCGTGTTATATGTATGTTCGTAAAAATTGGTTTTTCTCTTATTCCTTAGGTTTGATGTGGGCCAGCCAGTGTACATATGACTGTTTGCAACCGCATCGCCAAAACTTTCATTAGTATTTCGTAGTAAACATTCGTCAGTGTTATCGGCCTATAACCAGACACTTATTTCTATTTTACAGGGTATTTACTTTTCGGGATCAGAACAGTGTGTGCTTTCTTGAGTGAAGGTGTTAGGCTACCCTTGGTAAAAGACTCAGCTAAACCTTTTGTAAAACAGTGGCGAACTCTGCCTTGAAAGTCTTGTAGAATACTGCCATTATCCCGTCTAGACCAGGAGATTTCCCGTTATGCAATTGGCTTATAAATCTTTTTATCTCTCTGGCAGTTATATCAACCGATATACCTTCTGTATTTTGGCGATCCTGCGTTGGCAAAAAGCTTAGAAAATCTTTTACAAAAGTGGCTTCTTTAGGCATACGATTGGAAAATAATTCGCAATAATACTCTGTAAATGCACTCTTTATATCTTTGGGTTTAATCGTTAACTGACCATTATACTCAATTTCTGTGATGTTTTTAGCACGCCCATACATTTTTTCTGTAGTGAAAAATTGGTGATTAGGCATTTCATCTTCAAGTACCCTGTCTGCTCGAGCCCTTACAACCGCATCTTGGAATTTAGCGACGTCGATGGCCTCAAGTTTGTTTTTATTATTTCTAATAATTTTGTCGTAAAATCCAGGGTTTTCTGTTTCTGCCTTGATGTATTCCACAAGTAACTTCTTTAAACTGTTCTCCTCTACTCGTTCCTTGTACCGTATTTCTGCAGCCCTTCTTATGGCACACAGTTTCACAATATATTTAAAGGATTCCCAATTTTCCGACCAGTTACTAAATGCAAGCGTGTTAAGTTTGTGTGATTCTTTTTTGATACAATTGAAAAACTTATCATCACTAAGTAGTTTGGCATTTAATTTCCAGAGGCTCCATATAAATGGGCGTTTAGGCGTTTCCTTTTGGCCTAAGGAAAACATAACAAGTGAGTGATCGCTAAATGAGACTTGTTCAACACCAGAACCATCAAAAACGTTTGCCAGCTCTAACACGTAAGCTCTGTCAATTCTTGCGTGGCTAGATTCCTGAAAGTGGGTATAATGATGTTGCTATCCATCTTTAGCAAAGAAAGCAACTTCATGAAGGAAATGCTTCGCAAAACTCTCTTTTAGGTAATTAGCACTATCATCTTTTCTATCTAAGCAACTAGATTGATAATCTGCACTGAACACACAAAAAAAATCGCCAAGAAGAACAAGTAGCCTATTCGTTTCAAAATAAGGACACAGTTAAACAAAATAAGCGATCACGAGGGTCTGTTTGTGTGTGCACGCAAAATATTCTTAATTTTGCTTTTTCATAGGTAAAATCGCAAAAAACAAACCTTCCATACAAAGATGTAACAACTGTTTCTTCAACAAGGCCTAAGCATTTCTCAAAAAATATTGCACACCCTGCAAAAGTACCTATTGCATGGCTAACACACACGTTATAACGCGAGCTGAAAAGAGCAACCATATATTCGCTTCCCCTTTCGCTTTCGACCTTTTTCTCTTGGACACAAAATATGTTCAAGTCTTTTTCTTCAATGAGACGCCTAACCTGACACCGTTTACGTCTTGCAGACAATCCACGCACGTTAAGCGTGCCCACGCGAACCTGTGCAGTCAGACGCATCATTTTCAATAAGTGTGAACAGACTTACGCGGTTCGCTCAACACTCAACACGGTTCGCTATCCTTCGACAGGTCACAGCCGCGACGGTCTCCGCATTTCTGTTGCTCCGTTGCGTTCTGGTCTTCAATCGCCTCATCCTCGGTGATCTCAGGATCTGTAAGCGAACTTTGAGAGCACTCAGGTTGTACGCTTGGTCCGCGTCGCGGAGAACAGTCTTCCGTTATTGGTGCCGTAGTTTCTGCCTCGTCGGCGTCCATAATGTTCTCGTGGCTGTCGGCTACAGTAGGAGACGCGCCAATAACGCTGGCATACGTTCTAGTACAGTGCTACCTGACGTGCCCAAAAGTACGATACCCCGTGCAGCGTTGCGTCTGACAATCACGTCTGATAGCCCACGCCTTTGGCACCTCAGGCAAACTGGCGCTCGTCCAGGCATATTGTCAATTTATTTATTTATTTATTTATTTATTTATTTATTTATTTATTTATTTATTCTTACTAATACCTACAGCGCTTTCTGGGGGCATTGTTGTATGGGGGTTTACAATTTCAAAGTACACATGAATCAGTAGGGACAAGTTGAATTGCAAGGCACTCAAAAAATAAAAAAACTAATGAAAAACACCTAAATCACGGCATAAAATATCATTGTGTGACCACATACTCCTTTAATAGGGAAGGAAACGCTGTGGAAGGGGCGGTCACAATGTGTTTTGGAAGTGTGTTTGAATCGTGAATAGTTTTCGGGAAAAAAACGTATTTGCATACGTTAATGTTCGGCACATATATTCACACTTTTTCAAAGGATAATCTAGTCGTGATGAGATGTATGTTGGTGGTCCGATGTATTTGTTTTTATCGATCCCAGTTTTGCCGTTTATTAGGTTGTAGAAAAGACATAGCCTGATATATTTACGCCTTCAGGAGAGTAACGGCCAACCAAGTGAACTAACAATTTTGCTAGACCTTCTGGTGAAGTCGTAATCACCCGTCACAAACAGGGCGGCAAGTTTCTGAATGCGCTCCAATGCATCAATATTTACCTTTGTGGCCGGGTCCCAGGCAGTCCAAGCATATTCTAAAATCGGGCGTACATTTTACACGTAAAGAACTTGTTTAAGAACAGAGGGAGCCGTTCTGAAATTGCGGCGTGGGAATTTCAGCACGCGACTGGCTTTAACTGATACCATGCGAACATGATCATTCCACGATAGTGTGCTGTTGATGACAACGCCAAGATACTTGTATTCATTTACCATGGATAATGGTATCCTTTCCATGAAGTAATTTGTGATAAAAGGCTGCTTTTTCTCGGTAAACCGAACGACACAGCACTTTGACAGCTTAAGCTGCATTTTCCACGTACTGCACCAAGCTATTACTAAGTCAAGGTCTTTCTGCAGTTGTTCGGAATCTTGAGTGCACTTAATTTCACAATATATGCAGCAGTCATCTGCGTACAACCTCACTTGACTGTCCACGCATTCAGCAAGATCATGGATATAAATCAAAAAGAGAAGCGGCCCCAGGACGGAGCCTTGTGGCACTCCTGAAATGACGTCTACATGTGACGGCGACGCGCTATCGAGATGGTGCATTGTTTTCTGCATGAGAGATAAGCTTGTAGCCATGCCAGTGTGTTAGCAGATATATTGAGACACGATAATTTCAGTAAAAGGAGTGAGTGTGTAACAGTGTCAAAAGACTTGCTAAAGTCTAAAGAAATGCAATCAATTCGGCTACCGGAATTTAACGCTGCGGAGATGTCATGTGTAAATTCTACAAGTTGCGTATCGCAGGAAAACCCTTTCTGGAAACCGTGCTGTGTTAGGCAGAAAAAAATTGTTAGTCTGAAGATGCATTGCCAAGTTCGAGTTTATAGTATGCTCAAGTGTCTTACAGGACGCACACGTTAACGAAATGGGCCTATAGTTGCAAGTACTTGACTTGTCACCACTCTTGAAAACAGGAATTACATTTTCTCGTTTCCAGTCATAAGGTAATGCACCCTGCGATAAAGAATTCTGAACACAGCTGTAAGAAATGGGCTTACTGAAATAGCACAGTTCTTTAAAATAGAGTTTGAGATTTGATCGGGCCCTGATGCTGAGTTCGCACTAAGGTTTTTTTAGAAGAGATGCAACACCTTGTTCTGAAACTTCAAAGTCCGCCATTTCCGATAACGTTACTGTGCTGCACATTGTAGTTTGAACCATTGGCGAAACCAAAAACACCGACGGAAAGTACCAGTTAAAGCATTCAGCTTTAGTTGTACTGTCCGACAAGTATTTAGTACCATCGTTTATATCAGGAATACCACCAGGAACCTTTGTCTCTCTTTTACCGTATTTCCAGACGAGTTTTGGTTTAGTTTTCACCTTAATACTCAAATCACTCAAGTATGCTCTCGCTGCTTTCCTCAGACCTTTGGTTACAAGTACAGAACCGTTGTGAAACTTGAACAGATGTGGTTGTTCCTCGACTGATACACCTTTATTGAGGACCATCCGTACAACTCGCGTTGTCGTTTCTGCGAACTCAAATCCAGGAACATGCCACTCCTCAAGACGCACATCCTTCACTTCACCAAACTCACTCAGAGCCTTTTGCAGAGACTCTCCTGGGATGTGGAAAGGCACCCAGTGAATCTTCAGCGTAATTTCCTGCTTACAAATATGAATAATTGCACAATATCCACCTTTCACACATAAGCCTCCTTTGCCAACCACAGTGTCTTTCGCCTGTCGCGTGTGAAACTTGAGAAACCAGACATGGCTCGTCTGGAACGCACCTATACCACTGGCAGCCTTGAGCACGCCGGCTTCTTCAAGGGGTTCCCGGAAATCTTCGATTCGGTAGGGCCTCTTCGAAGGGTCTCCGTGGAGAAAAGCACAATGTTCCATTCCCTCACCAGTCGGCAAAGTCGGCAGTAAAAAGCGGCAGTCCGGTGGAGGGCACGAAAGACCTTCATCCCGGCCAGCGTCGGCTGTTTGTTCACCTCGCAAGGAGCAAGCCATCCCGCGTCTTGTCTAGTCGAGTGCCAAATGTGGAATGAAGCCATGCATGCACATGTAATTTAAATAAAATATACATACAAATTTGCTGCTTCTATGCTATGTGTTGGCATATTCATGTACAATATGCGATCGTATTTATTATTCTGTGCATACGTTTTATGATTGTATCTACGCCACATGCTTTTCGCATGTCTTTCAGCTATGAATTGCTGCTCCCTCGCGGATGAAAACAGGTATTTTTACGGCCACACACAAGCTTGAGCAGTCGAAGGTTGTTTCACGGGACTCTCTTGCAATTCAGTCGGCCACCACAAGAAATTAGAGTGATACGCCATTTATTCCTGCATGTAGCTGTGTTTTACTTAGTAGCTGTGTCGCTTGATGACAAATCGAGCGCAAGGCACGATGCTAATGCGCCCGACCGTGCCTTGCGTAGCGGCGTCATCAGCTGCTTGTGCCGGCCGACTTGCTTCCATTTGCTTCATTACAAAGAAATGTCATGCCTTGAAAGATCGCGCTCTTCACCTTGTCAAAATGTTACTACTTTTTAGTCATCCTATGATTCATTGAGAATTAAGAACTCTCATTCGACTGCAATAGAGCTTTGCGTTGGCGACACCACCGAACGTAAAGCCGCACTACGCCTGTCGTAGAAGCAGTAAGAGGCTGTCGTCTGTGAGAACAAGAAACAAAAAAACCGGCAAAAATATTAAAAATTTGTAGCTTGTTTCTTTGAATAACCGTTTCTCACTTTAAAAAGTATTTTGCCAGATAACAAAAATTTCTCAGTTTATTGCAGCTACAGATGTTTTTTTCCTCACTCAGATTTTCAAGTCAAATCCATCCTCAGCTAAAGCAACATGTTTCTTGCTTTCTTTGTTTCCGTGGGCATGGCATTTCCGTGCATTTCCCGTGTGTTCGCGCTGCTCCACACAAGAGCATGAAGCATTAAATTTACGCAAGGAAGCGCCGTTCCTCGTTCGTGCTATGTGCAGATTACGCGCTATTCCCGTGGTTTTTCGAGCGCAGATCCAGGGCGAGTTGTCCAAGGAATCTGCGGATTGTGCGGGTGCTCGAAGGACTCTGAGGTGATGGCTGACGCCTGTGGTCTCTTCCCTCAGGGCAGTGTTAAAGAAACTAAAGGTAAGGGGGACACTTTAATGTGTAGACAAAGTATGCCACTCAGTGCAAGTTTTATTGCCGCACTCGAACGAGGCGTCGTAAAAAGGCAGCCTTACGCGTCTTTGCGAGTGCGGTTACCGATTCGCTATGACAACGCTAACACCAGCGGAGCCATAGCGCATCGGCGCTGTCTTATTGGAGCTAATTCGCGACAACTGCGGCAACATGCATGTGTGGGGTGATCGATTTTTTAATATGTGCAATGTAGCTAGGAGGACGCACACGGAGCTTGCTACGTTGTTGAATAAATGAAGCCTGCAGTGCCATTTGATGAAAAGCAGCATTTTGTTCACGTTCGTGGAGAATAAAATTTGTAATTTGGCTCGATTCACCTAGCCAACTACCTAAGTGGGTATGATAACCCTACATTCACAGTGAAGGGTTATTAGGCCCCTAAATAGTGGCGTATGCTTGCTAAACGTTATAATGTGTGTGCCTAGTGTGCCTGTATGACCTGTATGTGTACCTGCAAGATGCCTTTGCTTGTATATAATAATGTACCGGCGAGCACCTACATTGTGCGCCTCATTTTGAAGAAATCTTGCATGCACAATCTGAGATATTGTAGTCTGCTAGAGTTGCTTTTTATAAAATAATGTACTGCCAGCATGTTCAAAATATGTTTCGCTGCTGTGTGGCAGGTGTGCGGTTATCACGTTGTTGTGTAGTTGCTGATTGAAGCACCTATAGTTTTGATGCATTATATTTTTTCATCTAACTCATCATGTGTTTGGCTGTTTCTGTTCAAACAATGCAAAGAGAGAAGGAAGACGGGTAATGACAAGACCAGTGCCAACTATTGTTTGCAGGAAAATACCTATGTTGGTGTATTTACAGTGACAGCCAGTCTGTAGTGCTTTTTTTCGCAATTTATGCAATTACACCGTTGTCAGCAAAATGATAGAGAACATTCAAAAGAGCTTTTAAAGATCATGGTGACTAAATGCCTAGTAATGCACAGCACAAAGTAAGAACAAGAGACATTAGTATTGTTAAGGGGAGAAGGCGTCTGGAAAATGCCTTTACTTTTGGTAAACAGGCAGGCATACAATTTGGAGCCCGGTCTGCACGAGCTCGCGCTAAACATCGTCCTCTTTTCTAGATTGTTCATTTGTGGCACCCCGTAGCATCACCCCCGGCGGCGAAGGCACCATCTCGGTGCTTGGTTGGTCTGAGTAAAATCGTTTCAGCCGAGTGACGTGAACGTCAGAACACGATCGCGCGCTGGTGGCGTTAAGAGGTTCTATTTCATATGTCACGTCGGTGACTTGGGCACCACACGGCACGGACCCGAGTAAGGTGAAGTCAGCTTTTCGCACAGGCCAACTCGCCGCGACGGCGTCCAGAGAAGGACTACGTCACCTTGACTGAAGTGGACATCACGATGGCAAGCGTTGTAGACCTGTCGTCGTCGTTCCTGCGAATCGCTCAGATGCCGGCGAGCAATCTCACGTGCCTCTAGGGTTCTAGAAATCACATCGCAGGCATATTATGACGTGTGGCTAACGGCAGGAAGGAGCGTGTCGAAAGGCAATGTAGGTTCTCGTCCGTACAGGAGAAAAAATGGCGAGAAACCTGCAGTGTCATGCCGAGACGTATTATATGCAAATGTTACAAATGGAAGGGTGGAGTCCCAGCCACGATGGTCGGAAGAAACGTACATGGCGAGCATGTCCGCGATGGTTCTATTTAGCCACTCCGTGAGCCCGTTGGTTTGAGGATGATACGCCGTTGTGAACTTGTGCTTTGTAGCGCAAAAGTGTAATACGTCTTAGATAACTTGTGATAAAAAGTAGCGACCCCGATCGGTAAGCAGTTGCCGAGGAGCGCCGTGATGTAATATGACGTCTTCTAGAAGAAAGTCAGCGACGACGGTCGCACAACTGGTAGGAAGGGCCCGTGAGATGACATACCGAGTGGTGTAATCCGTAGCGACTGCTATCCACTTGTTTCCGATAAAGAAAACGGTCCTAGTAAGTCAACATCTACCCTATAAAATGGTTCGGATGGGATCTGAATGGGCTGAAGGCGTCCCGCTGGATGGGTTGCTGGTTTTTTGCGGTGTTGACTAGATTTGCATGAGGCGACGTAACGGCAGACGGATCGGTAAATAGCGGGCCAAAAGAAGCGACGTCGAACACGTTCATAAGTTCTTGAAACTCCCAGGTGACCAGCTGTCGGAATATCATGCAACTGTGCAAGGACAGTCTGACGCCCATGTTGTGGTATGACCAACAGCAGCTCAGGTCCGTCAGGATGCATGCTGTAGCGATATCAGACGCCATCTTGGAGCAGGAACATACGGAGAGACGGAGGAGTTGTGGGACCACTAAGCCAAAGGATTATATCTCTGAGGTGAGGATCACGGCGTTGCTGTTCTCCGATGTTGCTAAACGCGGAAAGTGCCAAAACGCAAGTAGACTCATCGCTCTCAGAAAGATCTGCTGGGTCTACTGGATGACGCGACAAGCTATCAGCATCCTCATGGTGGCGACCTGATTTGTAGACAACCGTGTAGGAATACTGCTGTAGCCGTAGAGCACACCGGCCGAGACGTCCACTAGGATCTTTTAAGGACGACAACCAGCATAAGGCGTGGTGATCAGTGACAACCGTGAACGGGCGTCCATACAAATACGGCCGAAATTTAGCCACTGCCCAGACGTGTGCGAGGCATTCGCGTTCTGTGATGGAGTAATTTCGCTCTGCTGGCGATAAAAGACGGCTAGCGTATGCAATAACGCGCTCGCAGCCATGCTGTCGTTGTGCCAAAACGGCTCCGATTCCGTGGCCGCTGGCGTCGGTACGCACTTCCGTTGGAGCGCATATATTAAAGTGGCCGAGAATCGGTAGCGTCGTAAGTCTACTCGTGAGTTCAACGAATGCTCTGGTTTGTTCAGGTCCCCATTCAAAAGTCACACTTTTTATAGTAGTTCCGGGAGCGGGCGTGCGACGTCAGCAAAATTTCGCACAAATCTATGAAAGTAAGAACAAAGGCCCACAAAGCTTCAAACATCGTTCGCAGAAGTCGGCACAGGTAAATTTTCAACGAGGCCGATTTTCTCAGGATCGGGACGAACACCAGAAGAATCGACAAGGTGTCCAAGGACAGTGAGCTGCGGGCGGCCGATGTGACATGTCGACGAGTTTAGCTGGAGCCCTGCTTTGCGGAAAACCGAAACAATTGTTGAGAGACGCTCGAGGTGAGTTTCGAAAGTTGGCGAAAAAACAAAGACGTCATCAAGGTAGCATAAGCAGATTGACCACTTGAAACCATGAAGAAGAGCGTCCATCATTCGTTCGAATGTAGCGGGGCATTGCATAACCCGAACGGCCTTACTTTGAACTGACAGAGCCCGTCGGGAGTTATAAATGCCGTTTTTTCACGGTCCAGATCATCAACTGATATCTGCCAGTACCCGGAACGAAGGTCGATGGAAGAGAAATAATTTGTTCCCCTAAGGCAGTCAAGAGCGTCGTCTATCCGCGGCAGAGGATGCACGTCATTTTTTGTAACGTTGTTAACATTTCTGTAGTCGACACAGAAGTGCCAGCTGTTATTTTTCTTTCTCACAAGCACAACGGGCGAAGCCCAAGGACTTGAAGAAGGTTCAATGAAGTCTCGGGCGAGCATCTTGTCGACTTCTTGCTGGATCACGTGGCGCTCGGTGAAGGAAACCCGATAGGGTCGCCGGTGTACTGAATTTGCTTTACCGGTGTTGATCCAATGATTTACGACGGTCGTTTGACCTAGGGGTCGGTTGCAGAGATCGAAGACGTCTTGATACGACGCAAGAAGGCCACGAAGCGCAGACACATGCTCGGCCGGGAGATCAGAGGCAATCATTCCAGTTATGCAGTCTAGTGTGCTGCGCGACTGAATACTTGCAGATGACGGTATATCCTCTGTTAAGGCCGATATGTGGTAGTCGCCGGCCGGGGCAAGGGTCGCAAGGCACATTCCTCGTGGCAGCACTTCAGAGCAAAGTCCAAAGTTCACAATAGGGAGACATGCCACGTTGTTCTTCATTGTGATGATTGTGTGAGGGAACGCAACGTTAGCGAACAGAGTACTGTAGAATTAGGTGAAATGACATAATCGCCGTCAGCCACAGGTGGATCAGAAGAGACGTCGATATACGTCACAGCTCGACAAGACAGGCGAACAAACTCGGCGGAGCATAGCTATAGCGGCACAGGATCAGGAGGGTCAACGGCGTGTGGTAGGACGAGCTGAACAACACCAGCAGAACAGTCAATTAGGGCGGAATGCTCCGACAGAAAATCGAGTCCCAAAATGATGTCATTTGGGCAGTGGTCCAGTACGTAAAACAGAGCAGTGGTATGACGTCCAGCAATAGGGACACTGGCGGCACACTTCCCGGTAACCGCTGGTGTTGCACCATCAGCTACTCGGACAAGAGTGATCGGAGCAGGAGTGAGCACTTTCTTGAGTCGAGCACAAAGGCTGGAGTTCATGACTGATATGTGAGCGCCGGCGTCAATGAGTGCTGCCACAGAAGTACCGTAAACATTTACTTTTATCAAGTTATTGTGTGCGGGTATCGTGTGTAGAGGAATTTTGGGTCGGGTCGTCGAAGCAGGGTCACTTCTAGGAGCTGCGCCCGTCAGTTTTCCGAGGACTGGTGGTAGGAGGGTGAGGGGGAGCGACGTCGGTTAGTTGAGCGGGACATGCGTCCAGAGGGCGACGGGGATCGGCTTGGTTGGGCGGGCCTGGATCGCGAAGCATCATCTTGTGCCGTGTAGATCGGCATCCGAGAGCCAGCAGGTGAGCGTCGGGTGTTGGCATAATGCGACCATGGCTGCCAACTGCAGGTAGCGCGGCAATGACGTGAAATATGGCGGACGTGTCCACAGTTGAAGCAGATCGGTCTGTCATCGGAAGTTCGCCATTTTGCCGGGTTCCGGTAACGTGGGCAGTTGTTCGGTCCGCGGGACATATTAGGTGTACTGGCCAGTCAGTAGTTAGGTCGGTTTACGGGGCATAGTGTCTGAAGTCCGGCGTTGGCCAGTTCCTGCCGTACGACACTCTTGATCAAAGAAATCGTGGCGCGTGAGTCGTCAGGGGCCTGGACTTGGTCAGACAGGGGAGATGCTGCCTCGATTTCGTGGCGCACGGTGCGCACGATATTGTCGGAAGCAGCAGGGGCTGGTGCCAAACTGGCGTCCTTCCAGGTTGATGTTGCAGCCGTGTTGGGAAGACGCGAGAAGTGTGGAGTGATACGGCGACTTTTCGCGTCTTCGACGCGTTGGCATTCAATAATAACGTCGTCTACGGTCGATGAGTTTTGAAATACGAGGATATTGAAGGCGTCATCGGCGATTCCTTTTAGGATGTTCGCGACCTTTTCAGATTCCGGCATCTTGTCATCAACCTTCCGGCAAAAGGCGAACACATGTTGTATGTATGTGACGTGCGACTCGGTGCCCGACTGGAGACGGGACGCTAGTTCTTTCTGCGCAGCACGACGACGCCCGATGGGCTTGCTGAAGAGATCGACGAGTTTCTGCTTACAGATGTCCCAACTCGTGATATCTTCCTCGTGGTTGGAAAACCAAACTTTAGCTGTACAATCAAGGTAGAAAATAATATTGGCCAACATGAGCGTCGGATCCCAGTTGTAAAGACCGCTCACTCTTTCGTACAGCTAAAGCCATTCCTGCACGTCGGTACTGTCACTGCCCGAAAATGTGCCTGGGTCACGCGGTTGAGTCAGGACGACGGTGCGGTTAGTAGCAGCTGGATGCGGTGCTGTTGGTTGCTGCGTAGTTGGACGAAGCATGGTGGGGGTAGTCTCCGAAGAATCCTGGTGTTCGTCTTGATCAGGCATCGCACAGGCAGCCAAGGAACGTCCGCTGCGTAGAATCGTCGTGGTGTTGATTGTGAGAAGACCCGCACTCTCCACCAAAATGTTACGGGGAGAAGGCGTCCTGAAAATGCCTTTACTTTTTGGTAAACAGGCAGGCATACAATATGGAGCCCGGTCTGCGCGAGCTCGCGCTAAACATCGTCCTCTTTTCTAGAATGTTCATGTGTGGCACCCCGTAGCAGTATGATCAATGTTGGACGAGGAGAGTCTGTCTACTGTTAAATCTATTGTACAAAATGTTGCCTAAGTAAGAAACGTCTCTATGTTTGCAAGCAGTGTGGTGTCACTTCGAGCACCGCGCAAGCCATTCCCTCGCTCGGGGCAAGCGCTGGTTGGAAAGAAAGTTGTTGGTGACGTTTTGATAGCCCACTTAGATGTATGCGATTCTAAGTCTATAGCCTAATTATATATACAATCTTTTGCGCAGTTACATTGCTGCATCTGATACCTACAACTTATTCGCATATTTACAATTTTCCCTTAAGACCTAACACAAAAACTTGTAGTGTGCATTGTCACTTCATGAATATCGAGCGGTTAAGGTACCAAGTATACGTGAAACAAGAATCACTGCTTATTACAGGAAGAAATATTCTCGCAGCACAACGCGAAGAAAGCACAAGTACGCCTTGAGGCAGCGAAAGCAGCGTGTTCTCAACAGCTGAGCCGCAAGATTGTCTTCTTTGTTCTCGAGTCAAGCCAGAGGCCCACTACCTGTGTCCGCTAAATCCCCACATCATCGTTGTCGTTCACACGCCGACACGAGTCATTTGCCTCACTCTCAAAGAGCATCAACCCGATTCGAAGTCAATAATTCAGTTTTTTAAAAGAAAAGTCTCACGCAAGCACTCGATGACGTTAGGCTTCATGCGCACTAGGTGAACGAGGTCAGGATGGTGCTGGCGACGCTTGGTACTACACGAACCGTCGGGAACAACTTCGTAAGTGACCTCATTCAATTGTAGCAGCACACGGTATGACCCAAAGTATCTTCGTAAAAGCTTTTCGAAAAGTACTCGTTTCTGTTAGGGTGTCCAAACCCATACTTTGTCGCCAGTTTGATAGACGACTGTTGTGCGCTGAGCATTGGATCGGCCTGCATCGTACTCTTGCTGCTGGTGGATGCGTAAACGTGCAAGTTGCCTAGCTTCTTCCGCGCGTTCCGTAAACGTGTTGGCGTATAGGTCGATGTCGTCACCTTCGTTTGGTAGCATCGCATCTAACATAGTTCTACTTCTCGTCCATGAAAGAGGCTGAACGGGGTCAAGTGGGTCGTTTTTTGCTTGGCCGTGTTGTATGCAAACGTTATGTATGGCAAGATTTCATCCCTGTTTTTGTGTTCAACGTCTACGTACATGGAAAGCATGTCTTCAATGGTTTTGTTTAAATGCTCTGTCAGCCCATTCGTTTGCGGGTGGTAGGCGGTGGTCTTACGATGCGCTATTCCACTCAGCATGAGGACGTGATCCAAAAGAGCGGCAGTAAATGCAGTTGCTCTGTCTGTGATCACGACGGTTGGTGCACCATGCCTCAGTAAAATATTCTCGATAAAAAATCTTGCCACCTCCGTTGCTGTACGTCTCTGGATAGCCTTTGTCTCGGCATAACGGGTCAGAAAATCCGTCGCTACAATAGCCCAGCGGTTCCCTGCAGTAGAAGTAGGTTGTGGGCCTAAAACTTTCATGCCAATCTTGTACAATGGAGCTGTTGGGACTTGCACGGGTTGCAGGAGGCCAGCTGGTTTAGTCGGTGGTGACTTGCGTCGCTGGAACTCAAGACAGGTACGGACATGGTGCTTAACAGCTGTGGTTAGTCTCGGCCAGTAATACCTTTGCTGTATTCTGGCCAACATTCTCGTGTAACCCGATTGGCCAGAGCTCACCTCGTTGCAGCATGCTTTGAGCACATCGGTAAGAAGGGCTGCTGGGATGACGAGCAGATAGGCGGATCCCGTCGGCGAAAAGTTTCTTTTGTAGAGTACCCCGTCAGGTAAACAAAACGATGACAACACTCTTGCGAAAACTCTCGGTGCCTTCTGAGATCTTCCGTACAAGTAGTTAATTAGGCCAAGCAACTCAGCGTCATCACGTTGTTGCTGCGCAATGGCGGTTGTGTCGAGGACATCAAGAAATGCTGTTTCAAGTAAGGTTGCCGACTCAATGGGCGAACGGGACAGACAGTCAGCGTCCATATATCGTTTGCCTGACTTAGGTACGACTACCATATCGAAGTCTTGCAGCCTGAGACTCCAACGCGCTAATCGCTTGGTAGGGTCTTTAAGAGTTGTTAACCAGCACAGTGAGTCGTGGTCGCTAATTACTTTGAAGGGGTGGCCATATAAATATGGGCGAAATTTTGTAACCACCCATACCACGGCGAGACATTCCTTCTCAGTCGTAGAGTAATTAGCCTCAGCGCGAGTTAACGTCCTGCTTGCGTAAGCGATTACCCTGTCTTTTCCCTCTTGCTGCTTCACAAGCACAGCTCCCAGACCAACAATGCTAGCGTCTGTGTGAAGCATCGTCGGGGCTTCTCCGCCGAAGTGGGCAAGCAACAGGGGCCTTTGAAGACGTTGATGCAGGTCATTAAAGGCAGCCTCCTGCTCTTTGTTCCACTCAAAGGCAACGTCGTCTCTTGTGAGATGAGTTAGTGGCGACGCAATGCGGGCAAACTCTGCGATAAACCGGCGATAATAGGCACAAGGGCCCAGGAAGCGTCTGACAGCCTTCTTATCGGAGAGTACTGGGAACTGTGCTTCAGCGGCAATTTTTCCAGGATCGGGCCGGACGCCTCGTTATTGAAGACGTGACTGAGAAACTTAAGTTCGTGGAAACAGAAATGAGACTTTTCTGGATTCAATGTTAGGTCCGCAGACCGTATGGCACGTAAACAACTTCCAGCCGTTTGAGATGCTCGTCAAAAGTGGTTGAAAACACTTCGATGTCATCCAGATAGACTAGCCACGTCTTCCACTTCAATCCCGAAAGTACCGTGTCCATAAGCCTTTGAAAAGTCAGGGACGTGGAGCACAAACCGAAAGGCAAGACTTTAAATTCGTATAAACCATCAGGCATCACAAAAGCGGCTTTCTCTCGGTCTCTTGGGTCTACCTCGATCTGCCAGTATCCACGCCTCAAGTTCATTGAAGAAAAGTAGCGAGCGTGCCAAAGTCTGTCAAGGGAGTCATCAATACGTGGGAGAAGGTATACGTCTTTTTTGGTCACCCGATTCAGCTTCCTGTCGTCCACACAAAAACGCTGCGTGCCATCCTTTTTCTTTACTAGGACTACAGGCAATGTCCAGGGGCTCTGTGACGGTTAAATGATATCATCTTCAAGCGTTTTCGCGACTTGTTGTTGTATGGCTTCACGTCCCTTTAAAGCTACACGTTAAGGGCTCTGGTGAGTAGGTCTCACCGTGTCCTCGGTGATAATTCGATGCTTCATCAAAGGCGTTCGACGAACTCATGAAGTTGATGAAAAGCAGTCACGAAATTCGGCTAGCAGCTGAAGAAGTCTCTGTCGGTCGTCTTTTGACAGAGTGGGGCCAACGTCGAGAACAGTTTCTGGTTCTTGATTAGACGCTTCGTTTAATACCGATAAACATAAACTGCCTTGCATTTTTACGATATTGTCGTACGAAGCGAAAGCTGTGCCTTTCGGAAGGTGCCGGCGCTCAGTACTGAAGTTGCTCAGAAGTAAATTCGAGCGCCCACCAGTGAGACGGACAATACCTCGTGCGACCGAAATGCCATGGATGAATGACAGCGAGCCAATTTGGTGGGCAATGCCTTTGCCATCAAATGCTTCGTGCCCTTCGTGCATAACCATGGTGGGACGACCACATCATCAATTATACGTAAAGTGTTGCGTATTGCGTCTGAACAGTCAACTAAACCAGGGCTGTTGCGAAACATAATTGAACGGTCCGGGATGTTGATGACGGCATCATATTCTGTTCAGAAGTCCATCCCTATGATCAGCTCCTTGCAACATGAGGTGAGGATGACGAATGTCACCACGAAAGAAGATCCACCGATGCCGAGTCTTACTGTACACCTTCCGACAGGCATCCACAGCTGGCCGCCTGCTGTCCTCAGGCAAGGTCCCGTCCACGTAGTCTTCACTTTTTTTGAGACGTACGGCAAGGTTTTCACTTATGATAGAAAAGTCGGCACTGATGTCAACTGAGGCTGTTACCTGCTGTCTGTCTACAAAAACGGCAAGATCTGTGGTCACAATTTTGTCGGCGTTACAACTAGTCGGCTTTACGGCGTCCTGTGGTAAGAGTAACGGGGGCTTTTTCCGTCGCCTTGGCGGCCTGAAACCTCACCCCCGGAGGTCGCCGCCTTCAGTTTTCCTGGCATGGACTTGGTGACCTCCTTCCGCTGGCGTCGGCTGTAGTGCGGTGGCACGACGAAGGCGAATATGCCGAAGATGGAGAGCCTGATCGACGTCCCAAACCTGGCTGATAATCAGGCTCACTGTCGTCATTGTTGGCACGGTGGTTGTAAAAATGGAACCAGGACAAGGGAGGTCATTGAAAATCAGCGTCCCGGCGGGGTGGGTACTCTTCGTTGGCACGTCGATCGTCAGAGCATTGCCGAAGAGGTCGAAACGTATCGACGCGGTGCCAGCAATGACGGGAATTGTGGCCCACAGCTCCGCAGGTAAAACAAAGCGGACGTCATTCTACGGTGCACCAGACGTCTGTTTTTCGAAGCTGTGGATGCCGCAACGGCTCGTAATGTTGCGAATGCGGCGTCTCGTAGGGAGATGGCTCTTCGTACGACAACATTTCGTACGGCGGCATAATGGCAGGGCGCCGCGGTGCCTCTTCTTGCGGTGGCGACCAAAGAACGGCTGCCGATGGCTGGCGGTACGATGGGCGGCGAAGCGCGGCTGCGTAGCTCATAGGTCGCTGATCGTGAGTAGGATGGGCTGGTGAAAACGCTTGACATATTTCTTCGCGTACGACTTCAGCGACAGACGCCGTGGGTGGTTCCGTGACCAGAGTCCGCAGCTTCAGCAGCTCTTCGCGAACAATCTCTCGTATTAAATTGCGTAACGAGCTTTCATTGGCAGATGTTGTAACGGTGACTTGAATGTGCGTGCTGGACAAGCGATCGTGTTGCCGGCATCGTAGGCGAAGCGCCCGCTCGATAGCCGTCGCTTCTTTGATGAAGTCTGTCACGGTGCTTGGGGGGTTCCACAAAAGTCCGGCGAGCAATTGCTCTTTAACGCCACGCATGAGGTAGCGTAACTTTTTGTCGTCGGTCATGTGCAGGTCAGCTTTACGGAAGAGACGGGCCATGTCCTCTGCGAACATTGCGACCGTTTCATATGAGTCCTCCCATAAAACGAGTTATACCTTTATTGGGCTTGCGTACTCGTCGGGGCAATGCATACATGCAGCTTCAGCAAATAGTAGGTTCCAGCCCAGTGACCAGAAAATTTTTTTCTGCCCACAGAGCAAACACCAAGATACACCCTCTCGCAGATAATCGCCTCAAATGCATATTTACCTTGACTAAAATGTCGAATCATGTTTTTTCAACAACCGGACACTGCCACAAGTGCTAAGGTCTTCGCAAAGAAGTCGGACTGTTATTCACACTGCACACACCATGCACAATATTCTCAGTTGGTGAATCAATATTCACGATGCCTTTCAATGCACACTGCATGCCACAATAAACAGTGCACATTTTTGAAGACGATGCCGCTCTTTCTCGCGCAGGCCGCCACGTGTGTTCACTTCGAGATAAATAGCCAGCGTGGCGAATATTAGAAGTTTGCTGACACATACTGAAGCTAATGTTGCCATTGTAACGTGAAGTTTAAGCTTTGAAAAATAAAAAAAATAAAAGCTTGCTCCCAAAGCCACACGACTGTACCGCGCTGATCCACCAGCCGTAGTGTTTTGCCAGCCACACGTTTCACTTGCGCCAGTGACATCATGCTGTGACTAACTCTAGTAGAGGCCTGTTGCTGCATACGTCATGTGAATGAGGATTTACGTAGAAAAAGAAGGCATTATCGATTTCGTAACTTGTTCATTTCTAACTGGACCTTCATTTGCACGACTTGTCTGACTGATCTTCAGGTGAACTTTTGTTCAATGAAGTATATAGTTGGCAGTCTGTGCTTGTCACAAAATGCTCTTACTGGTGTCTCGAGTTGTTACTTTGCACTGTTCATTAGTGCTCATCTATAGAAACTAACCCAGCTTGCCGCTGTTTCGGACAAGATGCAGCTGGCAAGTGCAATAGTGTTCATAACACTAAATCTTCAAGCGAAAATTATTTTCCTAATCAGTTAGTTGCATTCATATCAATACATTACAAGTAATCATGGTTTAAACATGAATCCAGGTTCTTTCTTATAGTGCTATCGATTTTGAATATCCAAAAGAATGGTGTTTTAAAAAATGGGTTTTAGCAAAAGTTCATGCTGTTTTCTTGAACAGCTAACAAAAGGCTATTGCATGCTTACTTGCCACTCATTGGATTGTGTTCGAAATACATTCAAATTTTTCACCGCATTGCCAGTAACACTTCGCAATGGGGGCAACATAATTATGGATTGATTACTTTTATGAACGAAGAGAAAGAATCGGTAGGCCGGGAGGCTTACTTGATATTGGCATTCGTATTGCTACCCAGCAGAATATCATGCAAGCTTCCTATAGAGTGGTTGTGCATCTTAATGTTTATCTGCAAACCAAGAACGTTGCATAAAACTATATTTGCCTTAAAATTTCTTGCAGTAGTGTGTAGGTTGCAGGGCTGCTTAGTCAATATAATTGGTGGAATTCCTGGACATGCGTTCGTCCATGCTTGATTGATTTGTCGGGTTTAACGTCCCAAAACCCCGCTATGATTATGAGACGCCGTAGTGGAGTGTTCCGGAAATTTCGACCACCTGGGGTTCTTTAACGTGCACCCGAATCTGAGCACACGGGCCAACAACATTTCCGCCTCCATCGGAAATGCAGCCGCCGCAGCCGGGATCATTCGTCCATGCTGCATCAGCTGCTTGGTGTTTTCATGGCATCTTAGCAGATGTGTTGGGTGAGTAAAGAAATCAGGTTGCAACACAGGGAAATCTATATATGGCAGCACCTCTTGTGCGTGCCTTATATCCCGAGTATATCAAATATTTATCTACCACTGTATGGCCTATAATTTTTAAAGTGACACTTCTTTTTTTTATATTTGGGTCTTGATGCTTTGAAAGCATTGTATTTGCGGTTGACAGCAAGTGTTCTTGAACAAATAGCTGATTTAAACAAAGACAAAACATCTTTCATACTTTGTCCTTAGCATAAGCTGGCACACCTCTATAGCTGATTCAACTGTTCATTTGTGGCTGTAATGGTAATGGGCAAGTAGCAAATGCAAGTTCAGATTGGAGTGGTCGGTGACGTCTGTTTAGGCTGTGCCTTTGCAACCAAAGTTACTTGTGGCCACATATACAATAAAGCCATATTGCGTGCATTCTAAATGAGATTACCATAGCAAATATCACTGCGCCTTAATATGTGTCCAACAAATGCAGATATATTTACCTTGCCACTATAAAGTGATCCTAAACCAACACAAGGTCGAAATCTAGTCGTGGTGTTGCAGCTGTGTATGAGGCTACAATAGATGCATAGCCGTGATAATTTTTCTATATACTGTCGAACTAGTAATTGTACGCACATTGGATGATACAAAAGAGGTCCTCGATTATTTTGCTTTTTGTTTTCGCTATGCCTCACTCATTGGCTTGTCTCTTCAATATGCCGTGTCCTTCTCTTCACTGTGCAAGGAGCAAGAGCAGTGGGCACACAAACACGTATTTTAAACAATGTTGACGTAAGGTGAGCACTGAGGGGCTGAACTCTTTCAAAGGGCTCAAAGAAGGATTGTTTCTAGCAACTTTTTTATGCACCCGTGGCTAGTTGTGCTGCTGCAGTTGTAATTGTTGATTAGGACACTATTCTGAAGTCGTTGCACACATTTGCTGAAAGTGTTAAAAATAATTGGAGGTGGTTTGGCATCCTTTAAAGCAGTTACATAGAAAACTAGGTTTTAATGCGTTAGCGAAAGTTGTTCACTATAAATCAATCAGAATTATATCTGAAATTCAGGAAATATTTTTAGAAAAGCTCAGGAAAAAGCTAAGTGGTTGCCCCTTGAACGTGAAGGAGATACTCTGCTTCTAAAAGGTCAAGAGACAGTCTAGAAGTCTCCACATTACATGCACTATAAAATATTCTGACGTGGTGCTTTTCATTCATATTATATTGAGAGGGGTTTTTAATAGAACTCTTGTCACTTTGCCCTGTATTTCTGAAATTGTTAACTTAGTTATAATACATGAATCGCTTTATGTCTTTTGGTTCTATGTAAATTGGGTGCTTACTCCGTTGGTGTAACTTGATTTGGATAAAATCATGAATTCTCTAAAAACTTTTTTACTATATAGCCGGTTTAATTTAATAATATGCCACCATAGATGTGAACACAGTTGGTGACGTGCTTGATTGATGCATCACTATCACCACCCTAGCTACACCTGCTACAGAGCATAGTGTGACAAAAATAATAGTTTTTAACATTGCTGGCTGCATACACTTTCATGCCTGAAAATGTGTTAGAAAGCCTGGTAAAAATGTGTATACTTTTTGTTCAGTCCACCTAAATAAATGGTCATATTCAAAACAGTTTTCGCTCTTTTAGGGTACTTACAATATTTGGTGTTAAAAAAAGTATCAAGGCCATATCCTTCCTCTGTCGGCTACTCAGCTCTCTAATAATGAGAAGTAACGAATCACACTACCCAAGAAAATATAGGTATGTTATAAAAAGTAAACTTAATTCAATTGTCAAAAACGTGAATGCATTTGTAACTTGTAGCAAGTTATCTTTTCATTTACTTTTTTCACAAATTTGTTACAATTACTTTTGATAACATCATCAGTGAGGCAGTTCAAAACCGTGCTACTAGGTTCATTTATTCTACGTATTTTATAATATTAGTGTATCATCCCTCAAAAAAGAATCTGCTCTTTTAAATCTTGACGTTCGCCGTCGCATTTCCAGCCTCTACCTGTTTCAGAAAATTTTTCACAGCCCATTCCGTCATCCCTACATTGTTCTACCAGCCCTTAAGTCTCACCGCACTAGACATCCACTTCAAGTTGCCCGTCCACGCATTAGAACGACCACTTTTTCTATGTCCTTTTTTGTACGGACTGCAAACGACTGGAGTGATCTTCCCCACGACGTCGTGGCCATTTGCTGTCCATCAACATTTTTTGACCAACTGTCTATACGTCTTTAGCAATGAAAACCCGTCTCAATTAAAAAAACAGAACTTTATTTGTTAACCCACTCCTTATGTAATACCCCCTCGGGGGTCTTTAAGGAAATAAAGTGAAGTGAAGTGAAGTGAAGTAGTTTGCTTGGCATCATTGTCTGCTAGTTCTCAATATAATGCGTTCAGCAATGACAAGGAGCCCTTAAATTTAGAGTTCTTTCCTTTACTGAATAATCTGAAACAGTGAGTCCAATTCATCTTAACAGTGTGTGACTTGTTTAAATCAGTTGTGCGTGTGTACGTGTACGTTGTTGCGAAAGACGGCGACGCCAACACGGTCCCGAAGGCGCCACTGCTCCGATCTCCGCCGACACGGTCACCAGCTGTTCGGTAGCGTAGGTTTCTCAGCTCGCGACTGCTTCTGCGCAGAGCTGATAGACGAGCGGACGAGACGACGGTGATTTAAGCAAGGTTTATGTACTGCATATATATACAGAGGCGTTACGAATTCGGCACTTGGGCCGACAGCTTAGAGACCCGAAGAGCCGAGCTCTCCTCTCTAACACATAGGTCTGCTCTCAAATGGGTCTGCTCTCGACGCGACGCAGGGCTTTTTTTATATGCACCGGGTCCAACCCAAATGTCCAACCAGAAGCGCCGCTGGTCGTGAGGTCAGAATCCTCCAATGGGGTCGCCGCTGGGCCGCGTCATTCTTTCTCATCGAATCTGGAGAGGCTGCGCTGCAGGTGGCTGCACCCAAGGACGAGTGACGTCGCCACGCATTGCGTCCTCCCCCCCCCCCCCCAGACAGGAAGGCGCCGATTGCTTGCTCGACGGGCTCGCTTGCTGAGGTGACTCACTGCACGTGCGTGACAGAAAGGCGCCGTCGCGTGTTGACGCCGTTGAGTTGTTCATCGCGTCAGGCGGGCTCGCTTGCTGGCCTTGACACAGATTTCCTTTTTTTCCGAGGCATGGACGTTCACTGCGGACTCGCAGGCATAACGACGTGTATTCAGAAGAGAGGATACACCATCGCCACCTCATGTGACTTGCAGATTTTCTGAGTACTAACAGACACACAATGCTGCCAAGGAAGTATAGGGTATACTATTGCAAGTAATTGTAATGTAATTGTCAAGAAAGAAAACTGGATATAAAGATGACTTCGCATTGCTAGGAACTGAACCAGCGACCTACGAATAAAGCGCGCGGTGCTGTACCAACTGTGCTACTGCAGCAGCTATCACCCCTTCCGCTTTGTACGGTACATATGTGCACCTAATCGTCTGAGAGTCAGTCAGCCCCACTTGTTGCCATCATGGCTAGTGTGGGACACTTTTAATTTTCTATTGGCTTCACGTAGCATGTGATCTTACTACAAGCTGGCAGCCTCACCGACGCTCCTGCGTTTAATGCACATAACACCCTATAAAATGAATGGGAAGATAATCGTCGTGGTTGTGCAGTTGGTAGAGCATCAGCAGCATCATTCAAAGGTCACAGATTTGGTCTTTTGCACAACAAGTTACCTTTTCTTCCACGTTATGTTTTTCTCAATTACCTTACGGTTACTCCTAATATTATCCCTTGTACTTTTTCTAGCAGCATTGTCAGTTCTCTTTATTATCGTTTTCTAAGAAAAAACGAACCCTTAAACACACACTTCTTTCTTTTATTCGCAGTGAGGAACTTGTTCTGGCAGGCTTGGTGTCATCAGGTTGTATGCATAGGATAATTGGTCAGCTGTTAGCCGGTAAAAATATCGCGTGCTGTGTGACGCCAGCAGGCAAAAAAATACAGGTGTCCCACACTCGCCATAACGGTAACAGGCAGCGCTGACTGACTGTTTCACAATTAAATACACATATATACCGTACAAAGTGAAAGGGCGGATAGCAGCCATTGTAGCTTAGTTATTAGAGCATCGGACCCGTTATTCAAAGGTCGCAGCTTTGGTCCCTGTCCAGTGCAGGTTATATTTTTCCCCCACTTTTCTTTCTTCAAAATACATGAAGAATACTTCAGAATTAATTTTTTATGCTTTCCTTAACAGTACTGTCTGATAGTTCTCAATAATATTGAGCGTAACAAAGAAAACAGCTTTTAAACGTACACTTCTCTTCTTCTTGCACATTTTCTGGTGTTTGCTACAAAAGCTACCTTATAGTAGAAGATTATAACAGAAATTGCATAAGTATACAATGAAAACTGCAACTTCACGAGGATAAACAAGGAACACAGCGTGCAGGCCTTATTCCTTCTGCTCGTCCTTGGGAAGTGCTAGCTGTTTTTACCTTGTTATGATTAACTTACTAGATCGGGATGTGTTGTTGTTGTGCATAAAGATGCTTTACAGAAAACTAGGTTTGGTTCAAACTGCGTGTATCTTTCAGCATATATGGTGCCGGGTTCAAGAGTTCATGCAGACCAGATTGTGTGAAGCAGGACACACGTTTAACATATTAACGTCGCTTTACGCATAAAGCAGTTAAAGGAATGGACTAACAATTTTTATAGTAGCTGTTTTTTGCGCAAAGGAAAGCTTACTGGTCAGAGTGTATATTCACGTAGTACAAGAAGATAATTTTTAAGCGCTTGTTTCTTTTTGTTTGACATGAATTTCATGAGTACATTTAGTGGTAAAGCAGAAATTCCTAGAAACAGTTTAAGAATTTTTGGATCTCTGACTGCTGTGAAGTGTCACACAACACGGGCTGGACACAGTTGGAAGTCAGCATGACAGCTTCAAATGTTTGTGCACTGCAGTTTGCTGCGACAGCATGCATTTCACGTGCGTGGGAAATGCACGTATTTCCCACAGTTTGCCACGATGGTAACACTGCTTTTTGAGGGCTGACTCATCTGCGTAGGCAGCACAGAATTTTGGTGGCGCAGGTAATATAGACAAAGCATCAGAGTATATACAGTAAACAGACAGGCTGCATGACATACTGAATTTTAAGCTTTTTAAGTGAAATTTTATAAGGAGATGCTATTCAAGTTGCAAAAGGAATGCATTCCAATTCACGAATTTTTATTTCCACCTCCAGTCACACGTTCTGGCCACTTGTCAGCTTCTTTAATGAAGAAATCCTTTTTCGAAATTTTTAGCTGAGTGGGTTGGTACTGATGTTGAATTTTGTGCGTTGCTCAACAGTAGAATGACAGACTTATGTGCATCAACAGACAATACCTTGTGTTTTTTTTTTCATTCGTGCCCTACCTTTGAGTACTTCGTGAAATTGATCAAGCAATCCTTGCATATTTTTTAGTGTAGTTGCGCGATCAGTGTCAGCTTAACCTATGACATGAAAGCTGCCCGCAGCGTCCAGATAATAATGTTTTTATGTACAACTGTAGTTGTGGTTGTGCTGAATGACATTTTTATATACAATACATAACAAACTTCCTCCTTTAAAGTTAAGTGCAACTTTGGATCGATAGTATATGTTTTCACATAGGAGGCCTTAGGTTTTAGAAGGAACTTCTCAGTGTACCACGAGGAAATGCGTGTTCTGCAAAAATTTTATATCATTGTAAACAACTCTAAGGCCTCGTCTACAACTTTGTGCACATTGGTCTTAAGCAGAAAATGACGAGTGACAACAGCCCCCAGAAAAGAACCAGCACTCCCAAGCTCCCCAAGCTCTTTTTGACAAGAACAGGAAAGTCACTGTGTGGCATTGAAAGCCGTTGCAAGAAGTGCCTCACCAGTACACTGTGCTGGTCTTTCATCACGGAAGACAAAGTTGATCCCTCCAGAGGAACTTCATGCTGTGCACTGTGATTGCTTTAGTGGTTTTTTTGTCCAGCCACCAATCACAAAATCATGTGTGAGATTCAGCCAGAGTGGCTAGAGGGAGTTGGGCAGACATGTGCGGATATTTGTCTGGCCAAGTAGTGGCAATGTTTGCACAGGTCCTGTTGGGGTTACTACCGCAAATGACATAAGCTTCATCACCTCTGTGAGTGCACAGATGCGTCAGGGAAGATTAGCTGCATTAGGTCTTTCTTTACCTGATAGTTGCCAACATTCTTTATTGTACAGGAGTTTCGTTCCTCACTTGTGAGTGTTCAGCCCTTCACAGAAAAACTGCTACAAGTCTACTTATGGACGGCCCCGAGGTCCTAAATGTAGGTTTTTCCGGCTTGTTATCATAAGCACCTCGTATGGGTGAACATGACTATTCTAAGCATGTACAGCGAAAAATCAGGATGGCCAGTCGTTTTGTGATCATCATGTTTCTCGCAATACTTTGTAAGCGCGTTGTGCATTATGTTGTCAATCTGATTCGTGTGCATAGACAGTTACGCAGTTTCAGGGGATTTCAAGCAGCTTATTGTTGTATACTAAGACAGGAAGCAACATATTGAAACAAAGATGCGCGAGCGTACGGGGCGCGGAAGAAGAATAAGAGTAGTGGAGCAGCGCTTGGCCTGTGTGGTTGGGTGAAGCGTTCTGGGCATGTCTCAGAAGTACGCTGCTTTTTCACAACGCCATTTCACCTCATCTTTAAATAAACACAGTCACTTGTAACAGTTTGGTGGAGTTGCCGGGTACATTGATCTGGACGACCCACCTCTAGCGATTTAGCGACGGAGCAGGCGCTTGGCAGGCTTGTCACCACAGCTAACAGACATGGAGCATGCGGGAGCAGGCCATAACAACCTCGTTGCTGATGAGCAACACGCTCACCCGCCAGGACAAGCTCGCTGTGGCATGCCGGAACGTCAGCCGAGGACCTTTCGGGGCAGCCGGATGACGATGTTGACGACTGACTCAAGCAATACCAAAGAGTGAGTCACAGCAATCGCTGGAGCACTGCTAAGCAGCTCGAGAACGTGGTGTTTTTTATCGTCGGCACTGCGTCTCTTTGGTTCGACAAACATGAGACTGCATTGACCACATGCGACATTTTCGTGGATGAGCTGAAAAGGAGTTTTGGTGATTCAACAGCTAAGGTCAAACAGGTGGAGCAAATGCTTTCACGCAGAGCTCAGTTACCTGGCGAAACATGCACCACCTACATCGAGGCAGTCTTGAAGCTTTGCTGAATCGTGGGTGCGACCATGTGTGATGAAGATAAGGTAGGTCATCTGCTCAAGGGAATCGCGGAGGACGTGTACAATTTTCTAATCACTAAGGAAGACTTACACACACCTTCCGAATTAAGGAGACGCTGCGGAGCGTTTGAAGCGCTAAAGAGGAGGAGAGTCCTACCGAAATTCGGACGTCTTGAGGATTTGCCCACGATTGTGTCAACCTTCCATCGCAGGACGACATCTCTTCTCTTATAACGAGTGGTTAAGGAAGAACTTGCTCAACTGCAAGCTGTGGATACCGCTGGTGTCTGCCATCAGTGTGCATTCGACCAACGGCCCTGTGAACCTCTGGTACCTCGGATGCGACAGAGCTACTTTGAACCTCACCCGAATTACACCGATCGGTTCGAACGAAGGAGTGAAAGACCACTCGAAAACCAGGAACGCAGGCAAGCTGCATCACAGCGATTTACTCCTCGGCCACCATCGTCCGGCTTTTATCAACCGACGAAGTCTAATTCGCCGGGGACGACTAGACGCGACACCCGTACTTGCTACAACTGCGAAATACCTGGACACATCGCTAGGTAGTGCTACCGTCACCAGCAGCGAGCTTCACGATTCAACGTGTATACGCCCTATGTACCTGCTGGCGAGTCTCGACCATTTCAGGGCTCTTTCTAACGGCAACACGCAGCACGTGCTGACTCACCTTGCTCCGACCGCAGCGTTACCCCACCACCCGCACGCCAACAGTGATCCCCGTCTCCGCGTCGCCACTCAGGGACGCCACCACCTCTGGGAAACTAACTGGTGCGACCAATGGGGGCGATGCCGCAAAATCATCTTCCGCAAGACCCCCTTGTGTTGTGATGGTTGAGAACAAAGTGAGTGTTTCTGCAGACTATGTGAGTACTGTTGCACTAGTTGATATTGGTGCTGCAGTTTCCATAGTGAGCATGTCTTTTAAAAATCGCCTCGGGGCGAAACTATTGTTTGCTTGGAATCGGAGTGCTACGTTCCGTGGCGTAGGGGGAGAAACGTTGAGCCCGGTTGGAGTTTGCTCTGTTTTACTTTCTGTAGGATATCAAACGTTTCCAGCTGAACTAACGGTGCTTGCACGAGCGACCCACGACGTCATTTTAGGTATAGAATTTTTGCGGGAATGTGGTGCAACTCTAGATTGTGGTAGTGGTGGGATTATTTTTCGTCCCATGTTGCCGTCTTCATTGACGAAAGATATCGTTGATGACTGCTTGGAAGTGTTTTCTGTGTCTGAATACGTCTGCTTGGCCCCGCATACCGCAATGTTTGTTCGTGTAAACTCTTCGCGTTCGTGGCGGGTTCTTACTACGGTTTAGCCGAGCCAAACTTCAGTAGTGCACTTAAGAAAAACGTTATCGTGCCTCGTTGCCTCGTGCTCACTGTTGACGTTGTGCCGATTTGTGGACTGTGAACGTTTTCGCGCAGCCCATATATCGGCCTGCAGGACTTAAATTGGCAAGCTTTCAAGAGCAAAGTACTCTTACCATACGGTCACTCCAACTGTCGGTGGATGTCAAGAAACCCCACGCCAACTCGTACCCCGACTATTCTTCCAGCATCGAACGTATGATTAACAAGCCACTTCCATCAACTGAACGGTCGCTGCTGTGGGAGGTGATTGCACGCTACGCCTCAGTCTTTGACTTTGCCCAAGACGAGACGTCTACCGTTACGCCACCGTCTTCACGTATGCAACACCGCATCTATACAGGCCAAGCACCACCAATACGCCAGAAGCCCTATCGTGTATCGCGTTCCGAAAGGAAAGCCATCGCTGAGCAAGTTGAAGATATGCTAAAGAAGGACGTCATAAGAGAATTGTGTAGTCCATGGGCAGCTCCTGTCATTCTAGTCACGAAAAAGGATAATTCATGGAGATTCTGCGTATACTGTCGTCGCTTAAATGCCATCACAAAGAAAGACGTCTACCCTTTGCCGCGTATAGATGACGCCGTGGACTGCCTGCATTCTGCCTCCTATTTTTCTTCTGTTGACTTGCGTTCTGGGTATTGGCAAATTCCTATGCATCCCTCAGATAAAGAGAAGACGGCCTTTGTAACACCAGACGGTCTCTTTGACTTTAACGTTATGCCCTTTGGTTTGTGCAATGCTCAAGCAACATTCGAGAGATCTATGGATACAGTACTCCATGGACTAAAATGGAAAATTTGCATGTGCTAATAATATCTACGGCAAGACTTTTCAAGAGCATAACCACCGCTTGTCACTTGTGTTTGAATGTTTATGCGAAGCTTGCCTTGTTTTAAACTCAAAGAAGTGTCATTTTGGAGAACGTCAAGCCCTCGTATTAGGCTTTCTCGTGGATAAAGAAGGCGTGCGATCAGACCCACAGAAAACCGCAGTGGTTCGCAACTTTGAACCACCACGAACAGTGAAGGACGTGCGAAGTTTTCTGGGTCTGTGCTCATATTTCGGCCGATTTATTAAGAACTTCGCACACCTTGCCTCCCCACTGACGTCCCTTCTTCATAAAGAAACAACGTACTTGCGGGATGATAAATGTGAGGCTGCATTTTAACAGCTGAAGTTTTTATTGACTTCAGGACCTATCCTATAGCATTTTGATCCAAATGCATTTACTGGACTTCATACTGATGCTAGTGGGCTAGGTGTTGGTGCTGTGCTGGTCCAACTCTGCAACAGCCGTCAGCACGTCGTAGCATATGCCAGTCGGACACTAACGCGAGCAGAGAAGAACTACACCGTGATCGAGCTCGAGTGCTTAGCAGTCGTCTTCGCAATTCAGAAGTTCCAACCGTATCTACATGGCCGCAAGTTCATAATAGTGACCGATCACCACTCACTATGCTGGCTTGTGGGACTTCGTGACCCATCTGGCCGGCTGTCTCGTTGGGCGTTGCGCCTCCAATAGTACAGCTTTTCTGTTACCTATAAGAGCGGACGATGTCACACAGATGCCGATTGCTTATCCCGCCTTCCTTCAGTACACACCATCGCTGACGACAATGACATTGATGACTATTTAGTTTCTGTCTCGTCTGACTTCCCAGATACCAGCAGCTTCAAACGTGAGAAGCAGCGCGACCCTACTCTGAAACCCTTGCTTGAAGCTGCACATAACTCCATCGACAAGCACTTTATTATTACAAATGGCTTGCTGTGTAAAAGAAACTATTCAGCCGATGGCCTCCCGCGTCTTATAGTGGTGCCGGAAAGCCTGCGCCAGGTCGTCCTTCGTTCTGTGCATGATGACATAACATCCGGTCATCTCGGTTTCACACGTACGCTACATCGACTACGTGAGAGGTTGTACTGGCCGAAAATGTGGAAGACCACAAAACAGTATGTCGCCAGCTGCGCTATATGTCAGCGCCACAAGCGATCCACCACTGCCCCGGCAGGTTATTTGCAGCCCATCCCTCCACCGACGTACCCTTTCGAAAAAGATGGCATCGACTTGCTTGGACCCCTTCCTAAGACCCCATCGGGCCACCGATATATTATAGTGTGTGTGCATTATTTATTTATTTATTAGAATACCCTCAGGGCCCGTAGGGCATTACAGAGGGGGTGGGTACAACATTTAAAACACACAAGAAAAAAAACAAAATAAAGAAACAAGTGTCAGATGCGCAAATCAGGAAGGCAACATAAGTCAACTAAAAATGTATAAGTAAGAATTCAAGCACATACAAGACAAAGATAGATAATGGAAACTGCGTATAGTTACAAGCATTGCTGAGAAATCGCAGTCTTGAATAACAAAGGGTCTGTTATTGTTACAACGGAAGAGGGAAGGTGGTTCCAATCGGCGGCTGTTTTCGGTAAGAAGGCTGCTGAAAAGAATTTGGTGCGGAAAAACGGAATGGCAATCTTATGCTGGTGATCAATGCGCGATGATTGATATGACGGTTGTGAAATGAGGTCTCGCTTCATTGATGGATTGTGAAAAAATATCTTATGAAAAAAATGCAGTCGCGCCAGTTTCCTCCGGACAGTTAATTTGGGTAGGTCAAGGTTAGATTTCATTTCTGATATGCTAGCAGTACGGGAATAATTAGAACAAATGAACCAAACTGAGCGGTTTTGAACAGATTCTAACGCGTTAATTAAATTTTGCTGCACGGGATCCCATATAGCGGACGCGTACTCAAGCTTTGGGCGAATTAGTGATCGGTATAATAGAATTTTGAGGGACAGCGGAGTTAACGCGTTATACGGAAACGGACGCACTGACATCGGCCACAGGAGCCGCTGTTTCTTCTTTTCTGTTACAGCGGGTCATACTGCGACACGGTGCTCCACGGCTTGTCAGCAGTGACCGTGGACGACAATTTATCGCCGATGTGGTTGAAGAAATTTTGCGCCTCTGTGGCTCCTTGTATCGCCACTCCACTCCTTACCATCCGGAAACTAATGGTCTCACTGAGGGAACAAATCGAACTCTGACGAATATGCTATCCATGTACGTTGATGCTGACCACAGGAACTGGGACGCCGTCTTACCGTTTGTTACTTACGCGTATAACACCGCCAAGCATGAAATTACTGGACATTCTTCCTTCTTTCTGCTTAACGCGCGAAATCCACAGAGTCTTCTGGACACTCTGTTACCTTTCTCGCATCAGGAAGATCTGTCCATCGCTCAGACGTTGTGTCGCGCTGAAGAAGCACGTCAACTAGCGCGCCTTCGAACATTGTCTTCGCAAGAACAGAGCAAGAGTCGCTACGATGCCAAGCATATCCCCGTAGAGTTTTCTCCTGGTGACTACGTGTGGCTGTGGACTCCTGTTCGTAAAAAAAGTTGTACCGGAAGTTTCCAGCAAACGAATCCGGCCCATTCGTGATAGTCACTTTTCTCAGTGACGTGAATTACGTTGTCGCCCGAGTCACAGCCAATAACCGGTGTTCGCGCACTACGCAAATTGTTCACGTAGCCCGCCACAAACATTACCATCATATGCCTATTTAACTCGCTCGGCGAGCTTCGTCTTGCGCCGGGAGAAATGAAACGAAGATGCGCGAGCCTACGGGGTGCGGAAGAAGAAGAAGAGCAGTGGAGCGGCGCTTGGACTGTGTGGTTGGGTGAAGCGTTCTGGGCCTGTCTCAGAAGTACGCTGCTCTTTCACAACGCCATTTCACCTCATCTCTAAATAAACACAGTCACTCGTAACAATAATAATAATTTTTTATTAAGGCAGTTGCTTAATCTGATGCAGGATACATCACTAAACGTTCGTGCATATTCACCAGTGTAAGCTCATCTTAGTGTTATCTAAACTGAAGATGAGAGGCGACAGATGGAAACACCTAATGGGGAACCAGGGTGAACAGTGGAAGTGCCTCAGACAGGCGGGCCGACGTTACGATAGGAGGACCTACTTATGTAAAACTCACCTTGTAATCCTTTGTGTATTAGATTTAGGGGGGTAGTAGTGATGTTATCTTTCGGTGTAGGCGAGTGTGCCTGTTGGTAATGTTCGGCTGAAAAAAATCTACAAAGCAGAAGAGTGCAGCCCTCACTTCCTTTCAAGTGGGGTTGCGATGATCCAAAGTGTTCTCCTGTCGGATGTTGGGGGCAAGGGAAGCAAAGAAAAGTAGAACAGGGAAAAGAAAAAGAGGAAATAAAAGGGGATGCAAAATAAATGAAAGCAGTGTGCTACAGCGTTCCTTTCCTTTGTTCGTGTCTGTAGCGGTCACTGCTTTGTTGCACCCCTCTGCTACTTTGCATCCCATTTTTCTTAGTTTTTCCTTCTTTTGTTTTTTTCACGTTCTTTGACACTTGCATTGTCCCGTCTAGTGCATGAGTCAATGACACATGGCTTTGCTGTAGCAAAGATGCCTATGTAGTTTTGGATTGAACAGTGCATTGAACTTCATTCAGTTTGATTACAGGCTGATCATTGCAATAAGTGCTTCCTGTCTATCATCACACATCATTAAATAAAAGTTTGTGCTCGGCTCTTAATATACTTGTACATAGCTTGCGTGTGGGGCTACTCAGAATTAATGTTGGTTTGCTGCTGTTTATGGTAAATAATTTATTTAGTATGAAAATATGTTACCTTGCGAATTTTGTCCGGCCTGCCTTTATTGTCTTTCCTATGCAGACATTGTATGTAAGGATGGCAGTAACAAAAAAGTGGTAGTTTAAACTTTAGAAGAATAAATGGTGGCAGTGGGGCAATCCTACACCAAACATCCCACCTGTTTCGCCGACAATGCTAAATTATTTGAAAAAAATTCTGTGCTCAAATACAGTATTGAAAACAGTGAATTGCTAAAACATATCAGACAGAACAACATTTTTGGTCATCTGGGTGCCTACTGAACTTCCCAAGATGTCGTTCGGGTGATTAGTATGAAAAAAGGTATTTTTATTTCCCATTTCCTAATTCTTTCTTCACTAAATTTTGTCTAGATATTAGGTGAAGATGCTTGTGTACAGTGCTTGAATCTCAGTAATATCAGCGCATTTTTTGCCTCTGCGAAAGCGAAAAAAAACTGTTCTCTTTATATGGCAAGTCATGTCATTACAGTTTTTGTTTTAAGAAAGAAAATAATTTTTGAAATTGACCAATGATTGCTGTTTTCCCACTTAGTGTAGGAGGGCTTCCGTCAAAAAGTTCCCCATGGCCATCAATGGGAAATTTCGAAAACTATTCACCTATTTGAAACCAAAACTGTAACAATAGAGCTTGCCATATAAGAAGAAACGTTTGTTTGCTTTTGACCTACGTACAAAAATAAGTTTTAATTGGCCCACCACATGGTGCGAATTACATCTCAGTGTGTACGAAAATGTCAATATAGTGAAATTCGTTATTTTTGTCTGGTAAACATTACCTTCTTGAAGACCCAAAAATATTTTTTTCGCAAAATACATCTTCTGTGAAACAAGTTTTCATTGCTCAGATATTCATACAAAGTGCAGTCTTGCCTTGGAAAAAAATGAAACATAAAAAGTTTCGGCTCAATTTTTGGAAGCCTATGTCGCAGAAATATTGCACTAATATTACTCGGCTTGAATTACCTTACACAAGCACCTTTATTTGATAAAAAAACCCAATTTAATATGGGAAAAAAGCGATACTTTTAAAATTTCTCACAAACAACACCCAGACAACAATCTCCGAAGCTCAGAAGTCACCCTTTGGACCAAAAATTTTTTTCTCAAACATATTCTAGCAATTCACTGTTTTTAATAAATTAAACTCATAGTATCTCTAACAAAAAATAGTTGTGATTGTCACCCGCCAAACAGGTTTTGATGTTTAATCTAAAATGACCCAGTGGGGAAAACGACAAATGCCTGAACGCACATTTTTTCTTGGCATTTTTGATAGCATTTTATGGTTAGCAGCAATGAGCTTAGGCATAGAAACAAACCTGCCAACAAACCTGCTGCCCCGCCACGGTGGTCTAGTGGCTAAGGTACTCGGCTGCTGACCCGTAGGGCGCGGGTTCGAATCCCGGCGGCGGCGGCTGCATTTCCGATGGAGGCGGAAATGTTGTAGGCCTGTGTGCTCAGATTTTGGGTGCACGTTAAAGAACCCCAGGTGGTCTAAATTTCCGGAGCCCTCCACTACGGCGTCTCTCATAATCATATAGTGGTTTTGGGACGTTAAACCCCACATATCAATCTATCAATCAACAAACCTGCTAACAAATATAGAGACCTGCTAACAAAAATGGTTAGCAGGTCTCTAAGCTTAGACATAGAAACAAACCAGAAGCAATCAGTGTAGTCCTGAAATTCGTACAGTTTCACTGTTTCAAGGCTTGTGCAGTCTAGCATAGTGCGACCTTCACCAATTCTTCAATTGAGATTCGACCAACAGGTTTCGGCGTCAGAGTGAATTTTCAGCTTTATCACTACAGTTACCTCGGTAGAAGGCGGCAAGTAGAGGCACTATTATCATTATGATGACATTGTAGATAATAACAGAATGCTTCTTCTTTTATATAATAATTTTTCTGATGCTTCGCTTGAATGTTGTGCTTTTTGTAGTATAGTTCATTAGTCCAGTAAACATAGGCCTCAAAAACTAACATAGGCCTTAAGAATTCAGCAAGGCCTTAAGCCTTACTGAGTTCGATTGGTGATATTCATGGTACCTTTGTAAAAACTGTGACTTCAAACCTACTTGTTCTCTTCAATATGTTATCCTGCATTCCAGACTATTAGTCAATTTTGCTATGAAAAAGATGAGGTCATGATGTGTCACTTTTTATAGAGTAATTCAGCTTTACTGCATCTTTTACATTCCTAATAGATTAGGTATTTTAAATATCGGTCTTTGAAATTTTATGAGCACGCTGTATGTACTTGGGCGTAAGCAGTTACAGATAGCACATACACTTGACACTTCTGTTGGCAGTTCATTTCTGTTAGTCTTGCTCCCCTATTTAATTGTGGTAGTCTATAGTTGTCTGGCTTGCACAGTTTTATAATAGCAGCTGCAATGATTTGCTTTGCTTTCATCGGGGTTTTTCGCCTTCATAAAATTGCAGAGTTTCACGACACAACATGGTTCAAGGTGGCAATTTTGCTCACGAACTGTACAGTTAGGCTGTAAATGTACGTGTACGCAGTATTTATGGTGCATTGTAATTTTTTATGACAAAAAATACGCAAATGCATGGCCCGTGCCCTGTGGCGGCTGCTTGTAGTGCGCTCAAGCGTGATCGATAGCAACCACAGCCTCTATTCCCGTCATCTAGTGGCGAGAGAAACGACTGGCCATTGCTAATATAGAACCAGAAGCAAGATAGCAAGCTCCTCCACTTCAAAACAATTACATGAGAGGCCGGCCGTAATCGCCTTTACGGGGGCAGGGCTGCATTCTTGCCCCAATTTTCATATCACCAATGACTGCTTGTTTTGGTCGCCACTAGATGACTGGAATACAGGCTGTGGTTGCTGTCGCTCCCACTTGATCGCGCTTCAAGCAGCCGCCAAAGCGCTCGGGCTATGCATTTGCATGTTTCCTTTCATAAAAGTTGACATTGTACATTGAGGGCTTTTATTGGCAGTTCCTAAAACATTAGTGTAGGAAGCATTTAATTCGCGATTTCATAATAATATTCCTCTGGATTTCATGTACTGTTGAAAGTCGTAAGAACAACCTAGTTATATTTTATGCAAGAAGCATGCTGTTTTCTTGCAAGTAGCAGAGTTCATTTGTGTCTTTGCTATAAGATTCACATTTGCATATTATAAAGGATTGCGTGAATTTCCTTTTCACTTTTATAACCCCGCCGCAGTCGTCTAGTGGCTAAGGTACTCGGCTGCTGACCCGCAGGTCGCGGATTTGAATCCCGGCTGCGGCGGCTGCATTTACAATGGAGGCGGAAATGTTGTAGGCCCGTGAGCTCAGATTTGGGAGCACGTTAAAGAACCCCTGGTGGTCGAAACTTCCAGAGCCCTCCACTTAGAGTTTTTTACGTGCACCCAAATCTGAGCACACAGGCCTACATTTCCGCCTCCATCGGAAATGCAGCAGCCGCAGCAGGGATTTGAACCCGCGACCTACGGGTCAACAGCCAAACACCCTAGCCACTAGACTACTGTGGTGGGGCTCTTTTGCTGACTTCTGCACCTGACTTCTGACATCTGTACTTGATGTTCACCAAATTACGCAACCACTAATCAAACATCAACCAACCGATTTTCAATTTGGATCTTTTTCTGTCTCGCGGCCTTCGGTATGTTTCTTTTTTGCCATGCTTTCTTAAGTCATGAGTTCAGCTTGTTTCGTGTAACATGAGTATCAACATACATAGGCCAGTGTTTCAGTAACCTGTCGCACATGCACTAGTACTCTTTATTTATTGCATAACACAGTGTCATACTTCGACAACTGATGAACGGAAAGTTTTCTTTACTTATTTATTGATATCAAAATAGTAAAAACGGGACTGCACATTCCTGTGTTTGGCAAATGCAGGAAGATGTCTGATATCTTGAATAAAGTGTACCATATAGCACTGAAAAATGTTTCCGTTCCAGACCATCTTGTAGACAAATGACCATGATAAGACAGTGGAACGAAGCAGCGACGCACAAATTCGCCGGCATGCAGGCAAAGGGAAACGTGACGCCGGCGCCGGGCGCCCAGCTGGCGTGGCGGTGGGGAGGGGGGGAGGATTGTTTATTAGTTGCGAAGCATTTATTAGCGAACTTTGGCGACTTTGCGCGAATCTATCTGTCTAGCCGCCTATGACTTCTAGCTCCCCTGGCCGTTTCAATAATGATATCCATAGCAAACTTGGTATGCCTTAACAGGACTGTATGAAGAACATATATGACTAGATAAAACATGTGAATCATGAAATAGATGTCATGAATGTCATAATTTACATTTAATGGTCCTGCAGCTCTTGCGGTGGTTTTGTTCACAAGGCATGTTACAAATATTGTATGGTTTGACATACACGCATGGTGAACACAAGTGGTAGACCCCAACATAAAAATCATGATATGCGTGTCATGTAACAACATGACGCTATGCCACTCTCACGATGCGCTCGCGGGCGTATCGCTAGCGTTACATATAATAAACTTGGCATTGCGTTATGTGAACGGATGACGTAGGTGTGTGACTGGTGCAAACATAATAATCATGAGATATCTATTATGTGAGAACATGACTACATGCCGCAGCCAAGGTGCCAATAAATTTCGACATGACGCGGTGCGCTTGCTCACCGGCGTTCATTTTGTCAGGTCACGCCAGTGTTGGCCCGCCAGGAACCGGTCATGCCATATACACGCAGGTGCGCGCCACGCTGTGTTGCTTTGACGCATGCGTGTTTCAGCGCGTCCGGCATCCCCCCGTTATCAAAAGAGGAAGAGGCAGTGTTGTCGGGGTAACGCATCATGAGCACGAAACGCAGCATGCCGCATTTCGCGTCGGTTGCCGCCTGGCCGCGCCGACGGACGCTGGTAGCGCCGGTCGCGCCTTGCGTCAGACTATAAAGTGCTCGCGTTTCGCTAACGTAGCGTCGCTGTGCCCAGCGTGCGCGTGCGTAAACGCTACATTGGAGTATCTTATGCCCTTCAGGATGCGCTTGCGGCCGTTTTGCTAGCTCTACGTATACCAAATTTTGTGTTACCTGACGTCAATGGACGCCAAAAGTATATGATTAGTGCAAATATGATTATCCTGACACACGTGTCATGTAAGAGCATGACAACATGCCACGCTCATAGCGTGCTCGCGGCTATTTCTCTAGCTCCACATATACTAAATTTGGTATCACTTGATGCGAAATGATGACGAAGGTAAACGACACATCCAAACACGTCAAATATCATGACACGGAAGTCTTGTACGGCATCATTCACCTCTACCTCGTAACGTTCTGCAGATTTTAAAGTGACATATCAATCTTTCTCTTTCGTGCATTGCATATCATCGATTCCCACTGTACGTGGGATCTGCCAATTTTTTCTCTTTTTTTCTGTGCTCGCGCTTGTGGCTGAACAGTTCTGCGCAAGGTAATGCTGGCTCCTGGCGCCAGGCTGGCGCGACGCCGACGCCGACTCTCCCCTTTTTTTTCTTCTTGCGCCTGCTCTTACCGGCTGTATACGTGGCTTCTGCGCCGCAAGGATGTTACGGGTATTTTTTATTGCTGGGCTCCCTATAGACAGGACTTTAGTGATTATTCAGGAGTGTGCCCCCTTTGTGCCGTTCGTTATCAGACACCTGACTTAGAGTGTAGACCCGATGCAAGGTATGCATACATCACGATGAGAGCCGATGTTTTGATACCAGACATGGTACACTCAAGCGGAGTGTTCTGGCATCCTGATGATTCTGAAAAAAATTTCCTGGCGTCCCACAAGAATTCTGAAGAATCGTCTTCGATTGGTTAAGCGCGGGAACCCGTTTCTTTCTGCTAGGCCTAATGGCGAATGAACCCGTAAATAAAGCGGCAGCTTGGTACGTACTTTTATTCATGGTGCAACATAACGTGCCTTGGACGTTGTGCGAGTTTTCACTGCTTAAATGCTCGGGTAGTATATTGTAAGGTAATGGATACCGGGAACGCGACCACTTGCTGCGGGGTATGCTAAGCCTCATCTGCAGCATCCTTGAATAGAACGCTGGGGTCAATTCACACAATGCCCCACCAGACGGTGTACTTTTATTGCACAACCCACTTCAAAACAGTAAAGGTGAACTTTTCTATTCAGCGCACCCAGGAACGATGCTAAAAATGGACACAGTGAACGCCATGGCCTCACGTGTACGCTGGTGGTGCTTTTCCTCGCAGTCGGGATGTTTTTCGCGCAGATCATACAGGCCACGTTATTACTGAGACCACGATACTGCGACTTAGCATGCTTGTAACGTTGGTGGCGCTAATAAGCATTAAAAACCCTGGCATCTCGCATATGATTTAGCTATTTGAGCGAAACACATGAAGATACGTTAATCAAAAAGTGTTATAGCACGCTTCTCTTGTAGCGTACGCATCATAATTTTCTCAGCGCACGCCATATAATTTTTTCAGCGCACGCAACTTCTCCGGGCACCCAACTAAAGGTGTCTAATAAAATATTTTTATTCGCAATGGTCGTGTCAGGCTTGTTCTCGCTCTGGGAGGCCAAGATTTTCCTTGTCTCCAAGGTTGCACTTTCACCACAAGTGATTTCAATAACCGACATTGACCAAAAAGAAATGCGGCAATTGCTTCAGGTTTTCCGAGCACCGCTGCCTGAGTTAAAAGTGTGGCAGCTTGGGCTAGTTGGACTGGCGTGACGATAGTTATACTGCGAGAACAAAACGATGACACAGAAACAAGAAGGACACGAAAGACACGAGCACTTATGTCTTTCGTGTCCTTCTTGTCTCTGTGTCGTCGTTTTGTTTTCGCGCTCTAACTATTGGATGAATTGGAAGCTATGAGCTAGGCCACTGCAGTGCACGGCAAGGCTCCTCAACGCCCGCATCAGGGTGGTGCCCCGATGCATTTCGCCGGACACCACCGCCACTATCACAGACGTCATAACGCCCACCTGCCGGTCAGCAATAGGCTCCTAGGAAGACTGGCATCTGAAGCACACTGGCCCGCCACCCCCTGTGCTACCACTGCGGTGCCACTAGGCACACGTACCGCCGCTGTCAGTATGCTAGATGGTTATTTAGCTACGTTGGGTTTTAGCGCAAAAGCAACAATGGCTATGATGCGCCCGACACTAGGTGATTTTGATAATAGGGGTAAAATGTGAGCTAAAAACTGATTTTTTGTTTACAGTTTGTTTTAAAGACCTGCGGCTTCTAGAAACCGAAAAACATTCTCTATGAGGATGAATACATTTTCTGATAGTATTAACAATGGGCGTAAAGGTGTTTGTGTTTTGTAGAATTTTTCAAAATAAGCACGTCTTGTTTTTCAAAGACTGGGCATGTAAATAAATAATTTATTTATTATTTTATTTAGTACATACTGCAGACCACGTCGTGGTCCTTGCAGGACAGGCATACATAATTGTACACAAAACTAAAAGCATACATAAGCATATACATACACATATACACACACATACACATATATATACACACACACACACACACACATATATATATATATATATATATATATATTCATATATATATATATATATATATATATGTATATATATATACATATATACACATATACACACACATATATATATACACTAATATATAAATGCCTATACAAACATATTCAAAAGAACTTAACAAAATTATGATAGAATGCAGATAAAAGATGTACAGAAAAGTACATGTCATTCATCGTGAAAAGTTCTACGGTGGGGGCAGAGAATTTCATTCTGATATGGTCCGTGGAAAAAAGAAAAACTTATACGTGTTCGTCCTAGCATAGATAGGTGTTAATGCAGCAGAGTGATGGTGCCGTGTTTGCCTTGTGGAAAGAGGGCTTACATAAAGCGAAGAGTTGAGGGTAAATTTGTGGTCAATTAGATTATGTAAAAAAGTCCAAGCGGTACTTCTGTCTTCTTGATTCAAGAGAAGGAATATAATTAGCCAACATTAGCTGTGACGGGGAGTTCGAACGTTTGTATTTAGAATAAATAAAGAATCGACTTTCTTTGTATTCTCTTAAGTTTGTTGATAATGAGCTTAATATACGGGTCCCATGCGACGCAGGCATATTCTAGTTCTGGGCGGATATAGGTTCGGTAGGCGAGTAGTTTAACGTTTGAAGTAGAATTTCTAAGTTTGTGTTGCAGGTAAGCTAGTTTGTGGAATGCAGCAGAGCATGTGTTCTCAACATGAAGGTTGCAAGATAAATTGGCAGTGAAGGTTACGCCAAGGTATTTATAGCCATCAACGTATTTCTAGGGACAGACTCCATTTTGCACACGTGATCGAGGCGATTCTTTTTGTGCGTTATGCGAAGAGAGACTGTTTTGTCGGTATTTGCAGCCATGCCTCATTTTTCGCACCACAAGGATAAGTTATTCAAGATAAAATCTAGTTCCTTCTGATCACCCACAGATTTAATTGTACGAAACACAATGCAGTCGTCTGCAGTCTTATTTGTGTTCCAGGCGTGACGACGGTTACGATGTCATTAATATATAAAAGAAAGAGTAATGAACCAAGGACACTGCCCTGGGGCACACCTGAAGTAACTGGTAGACAGCCCGATTTATGACCATTAACTGAAACATACTGTTTACGTTTATTCAGATATTCTGCGATCCACGAAATTAAGATATCAGGAAGCGTAATGTTTCTTAGCTTTAGAATAAACTTTTCGTGAATGACCCTATCAAAAGCTTTACTAAAATCCAAAAAATACAGCATCAATTTGACCGTTAGCATCCAAAGTTTTAGCAAATGAATCGATTACTTTAACTAATTGTGTGATAGTCAAGCAGCCTTTTCTGAAGCGATGTTGAAAAGCGTTTAGTATAGACTTTTCTTCTAATAATTCATTAATGCGACTTGCGATTATGTGCTCGAAAATTTTGCAGCATGATGACGTCAGTGATATGGGGCGGTAATTCTGTTTTAACGATTGATCACCTTTCTCAAAGACTGGGACAACTCAAGCCACCCTCCAATCACTAGGTACTTTTGCACATAGCAAAGATTTTCTGAATAACACAACCAAAAATTTTGCAATAGTTTCGGCGTATCGAATAAGGAACACATTTGGGATGTCGTCAGGGCCAGGAGTTGTTTTGGTTTTCAAGTTTAACAACATAGACACAATGCCATGGTAGGAGATGAAGTTCGCCTCATGGCGTTGAAACACTACAGAGTCTAAAGATAACCCTGAACTACCATTGTTAAATACGCTATGAAAATAATCGTTAAAATGTTGCGCGATAGCATTCAAGTTGGTAATAACAGTTTCATTATTTGTGATTTTCGTGACAGACTTCTTGCTTTCGCCTAGGTATTCCCGAAACTTATCCGGTGCGTTCTTTATGAAGCACGGCAATGTTGCAGCGAAATATAGGTCTTTTGAATCACGTACAGCGTATACTAGCTTGTCTTGTAGTTCACTGATAACATCCGTACGCGCACTAATAATACCCGTACGCGCATGTTTCTTCTTTATTCGTTTGATCTTGCGCTTCAATTGAATTATGCCACGTGTCATCCTTGGCGTACTTTTATTGACTTTTTTAGATTTGGTAAGTACGAATGTAACTATGCAATGCTTGCACATTGTAGTAAAGGTTGCCCACAGAGCACTCACTTCACCGCCTATCAGCAAAGCCTGTGAAACAGGTTTCCATGTAGTCAACGACGCTGGCGTCATCAGCTCTTGAATAATCTTTCACAGTGTTAAGAGGTTTATTGGCGGACACTTCGCGATGATTCACGACAGCGACAGTCAGTGTGGGTACCGACTCTCTGCACGAGCTGTTCTTCTTCCTATGAAAAGGGAGACCCACTAGAAGGCGCTGGAGAGAATGACCCACTGTTCAAAGGCTTTACCACAACTACCCCGGGTACGAAAAGGGAGCCACCTGGCGACCTAACAGCTGGTTAAATGAGCGGGTCATGGTAGGCCTTGAGGCACTCCACGTTAACAATGTCGCGTCCTCGATGGCGCATGTCCGAATATGGTTCGATGGGTTGATTCAAGTAGTTGACTGGGGAAGTGCGTTTATCGACATGGTAGAGGCCTTTGTATTTGGGCAATAGTTTTGAAGATAGGCCAGTTGCAGTGGTAAGTATCGAGAGCCAGACGAGCGCTCCAGGAAGGAACGTGGGCGCAGTAGTGCTGGCGTCAGCGCGAATGCTTTTTTGCCACTCTTGATCATGCGCAGTGAAGGTCTTTGCAAGCTCTCGACACTCTTCAGAAAGCTTGGCTGTAGCAGAAATAGGTGCCCACTCAGACGGATCTGGCCTGTACGGAAGTATCGTGTCGATTGTGTGTGACGGGTGCCTTCTATATAATAAAAAGAAAGGTAAAAAGCCAGTAGTGCTCTCAGGGGCGGTAATATATGCGTAGGTGACGAAGGGTAGAATGGCATCCCAATTGTGTGATCGGCGGCGACGTACTTGGAGAGCACGTCGCCGAGCGTACGGTTGAAGCGTTCGGCGAGGCAATTTGTCTGCGGGTGGTAAGCAGCAGTTTTGCGGTGAACAATGTTGCACTCTTTGAGAATGGCTTCAACGACTTCAGACACGAAGACACGGCCTCGTTCACTGCGCAGTTACTGGGGTGGACCGTGTCGCAGAATGAATCGTTGGAGCAGAAAGGAGGCCACATCGCTCACTGTAGCCGCGGGAAGAGCGGCCGTTTTGGCGTATCGCGTGAGGTGGTCCATAGCGACAATGACCCAACGGATACCAGCCGACGTTATTGGAAGTGGTCCATAGAAATCGATGCCAACGCAGCTAAAGGGCCTGGCAGGGCAAGGTAGAGGTTGCAGACCTACCGGCGACAGGTGCGTTGAAGCTTTGCGGCGCTGACAATCTATGCAGGAGCAAACGAATTTCTGCACGTAGCGGTACATGCCGCGCCAAAAGTACCATTGGCGAATACGGTGGTAAGTCTTCAATACCCCGGAGTGCGCACAATGCGGATCAGAATGAAAGAATTCGCATATGTCAGAGCGCAAACTGCGAGGTATGACTAGTAGCCACTGGCGGCCGTCAACGTTGTAATTGCGCCTGTGTAGGAGGTCGTCGAGAAGGACGAAATGGTGGGCTTGACGACGCAACGCGCGAGTTGATGGAGTGGATGGATCAGTCAGCAAGTCTATCAGTGAGGCAATCCATGGATCCTTGCGCTGTTCAGCAGCAATGGTATGAATTCTAATCGAAGAAATGACAAGGTGAGACGCTGAGTTGTTGGCATTGTCGTCAGGCAAGGTAGAGTGCGACAGGGCGTCGGCGTCAGCATGTTGCCTTCCATTGCGGTACAGCACGCGGATGTCGTAGTCTTGCAGGCGAAGTACCCACCGGGCGAGACGGCCTGAGGGATTTTTCAATGACGACAGCCAGCATAGTGCATGACGATCGGCGACGACATCAAATGGGTGACCATACAAATAAGGTCGGAACTTTGTAAGGGCCCAGACGATTGCCAAACATTCCTTCTCGGTGACGGTGTAAGTAGTCTCGGCCTTAGTAAGCGTACGGCTTGCATACGCCACGACATATTCCGGGAACTCTGGTTTGCGCTGCGCAAGGACAGTGCCAAGGCGGACACCACTGGCATCCGTGTGTACCTCTGTAGGGGCCGTAGGGTTGTAGTGGCGGAGTATGAGAGCCGACATCAACAAACGACGGAGCGTTGTGAAAGCATCGTCGCACTGTGATTACCACGAATGGAGACGCTCGTTACTTCCGAGGAGCTTCGTCAGCGGCGATGTGATAGCCGCGAAGTTTCGAATGAAGCACGTAAAGTAGGAACACAGCCCTACGAAACTGCGCAGTTCCTTGACGTATGTCGGTTTAAAGAACTCGGCAACGGCCCGAAGCTTAGCTGGATCAGGGAGAATTCCGTCCTTGGAGACGACGTAGCCGAGTATTGTCAGCAGCCGAGCTGCAAATCGGCACTTCTTCAGGTTCAGTTGGAGACTGGCATCGCTCAGACGCGTTAAAACATGCCGAAGGCGTTGAAGATGGGTCGAGAAGTCCGGAGCGAAAACGACGACGTCATCGAGGTAGCACAGGCACGTGTGCCATTTCATGTCGCGCAGAACAGTATCCATCATGCGCCTAAAGGTGGCGGGCGCATTGCACAGGCCGAACGGCCGGACGTTGAATTCGCACAAGCCTTCGCGGGTGACAAAAGCGGTCTTCGGTCGAGCGTCCTCAGCCATAGGTACTTGCCAGTACCCTGAGCGAAAATCGAAGGATGAAAAGAATTCTGCTCCTTGCAGGCTGCTAATCGCGTCATCTACCCGCGGTAGTGGGTACACGTCCTTACGAGTGATCTTGTTGAGGCGTCGGTAGTCCACACAGAACCGCACAGAACCGTCCTTCTTCGTGACGAGAACAACAGTAGATGCCCAGGGGCTGCTAGAGGGGCGAATAGCATCGCGGCGAAGCATGTCGCCTACTTGCTCGTTGATTACACGGCGTCCTGTGGGAGATACGCGATATGGACGTTGCCGCAGCGGTGGCTGTGCGCCTGTGTCGATGCGATGCGTAACGGTGGATGTGCGGCCGAGAGAAGGTTGAGCGACATCGAAAGAAGAGCGGAATTCTTCCAACAGGCCTAAAAGCTGGGAACGCTAGCCCGGCGTAAGGTTGTCGAGTATGGAGGGACCGAATACATCACCGGATGATGAAGCAAATGTCGAAACAGCACAAAGCGTACAGGAACTTGAGTAGTGCATGTCATCGGGTTGATCCATAACTTGCGCGTCTTCGATGGGTTCCACGCTGCCGAGACATTCCCCTCGCACCATCGTAACGCTGTATGGAGATGAAGTATGGAGTTCACAACAAAAATAGTGGTGCTGCCGGGAGTTAGTTGCACGGTCGCGAAAGGAACCAGCAAGCCTTTTCTTATAAAAACACGATGAGATGGCGAGAGGAGTGCAGCGGTGTCAGAAAGGCCTGCGCAGTATAGCGACACCGCCAAGGACAAGTTTGCAGGCACTTGAGTGTCGTCTCTGACGAGTAACTTGCTTGCAGCAGATGGACTGTCGGCCGGCGTCAAAGAAGAGAATTGCGTGAGTTCTACATCTGCTGGAGCGCAATGAATGACGGCGTCGTGGCGGGAGAGAAAATCTAATCCTAGGATGACGACGTGAGAGCATGAAGAAAGTATGATGAATTCGACCGCATACATCACGTCCTGAATCATAAGGCGGGCTGTGCGAATCGCTGTAGGGTGAATGCTTTGGGCGCTGGCTGTACGGAGGGAGAGCTCGCAAAGCGGCGTGGTCACTTTGCGCAGTAATCGGCTAAGTTTTGCGTCCACCACGGATACGGCGGCTCCAGTATCTACAAGGGCAGACGCACGAACGCCATCCACAAGCACGTCTATCACGTTCAACGGGCTTTCCTGAGGGCTTCCGCAGTTCGACAGCGTCGCAGCCCTTGCCTCATGGACTGCGACGACTAGTTTTCCTGGTCGCCCTCGAGTGGACTTGGCTGCATCGGCGTCAGTGAGCGACGTCGTAGAGATGGTGAACGGCGGGTAGATGGAACGGGGCGGGACGACGGTGACATAGGCGGCGGTTGGTCTTAAGAGCGACTTGATTGGCTGGCAAAGTTGGAGGCGACCTGTGGTTGCTGCACACGATTGAAATAGCGTGCTACATGACAGACGCAACAACAAGCAAAGCACATGGGGCGATTGTCAGAAGTGCGCCATCGGTTTGCAAGTCCCATCCATGTCGCAGAACGCGATGGGCGAGCCGGCTGCTGATATGAGTTCATGGTAGGCGGCACTCGGGGCACGTGGATGACGCCGGCGTATGTAGGCGAGACAGTTTCTCCGAAGGCCTGGGGACTCGCGACGGTGTCGGTGTAACTTAGGGGAACAGCGACAGAAATCGGTAGGGGCGGCCTGGCGACAACTTGGGCGTAGCGGAGTGGCACAGATGCAGGAGGTGGCTGGTGGTATTCAGGGACGACCTCCGTTATTTCCTGCTGATTGGCTAGGCGGAGCGGAGGTAGAAGTGTACTTGATGGCTGTTGAGCATGTTGTGGGGATGCGAAAGCCAGTAGAGAGACCTGGCGGGCAACTTCCTCACGCACGAACGACTTGATTTCGGCGAGCAAGGTTGCGTGGTGAGGAACTACTGACAAGGCCGAGAGATCAGCATCACGTGGTTGTGGTCGACGGGTCATCAAGCGCTGCCGCCGCAGCTTGTAACTTTGGCATAACATGATGACTTGTTCCACAGTGCGGAGGTTCTTTGCCAGGAGCATGGTGAAGGCATCGTTGGCGATGCCTTTTAGAGCATGCGTTATTTTGTCAGCCTCTGACATGTTCACGTCGACTTTCCTTGCACAAGTCAAGGATGTCCTCGATATAACTTGTGAAGGACTCGCCGGTCTGCTGGGCTCGTTCACGTAAACGCTGTTGAGCATGCAGCTTGTGAACGGCCAGACGGCCGAACACGTCGACGACTGCGGTTTTAAAAGCGGACCGAGTCGGGAAATCAGATGCGTGGTTGTTGTACCACATGCCGGCCCCACCCGCAAGGTAGAAAAACAGGTATCCGAGTTTACCTGCCTCGTCACAATGATTGGGGACACTGACGCGTTCGTACATGGCCAGCCAGTTCTCGACATTGGTGCCATCCGCGCCGGTGAAGACAGGAGGGTCGCGGATGCGGGGGACACCGAGACATGGCGTCGGCGTAGGAGGAAGCGTTTGCTGGGCAGCGTCTTGGTGCAGGGTTGAAGCAACGGTCTGAGATTGAATCTCCAAGGGCATCGAATTCGGACCGAAGATGTTTGAAGGGCACAGCACTCTCCACCAAATTGTTAAGAGGTTTATTGGGGGACACTTCGCGATGATTCACGACAGCGACAGTCAATGCGGGGACCGACTCTCTGCACGAGCTGCTCTTCTTCTTCTTATGAAAAGGGAGACCCACTAGAAGGCGCTGGAGAGGACGACCAACTGTTCAAAGGCTTTACCACAATAGATATGGTTTTGGGAATTTTGCGAACAGCAATCTTGACAATGGGTACAAAAACTCCAACAAGGAAATGATCTGACAAACAACCCTTAATTGACACAATATGCTCAGTAAATGCAAGGTTTAAAAATACAACATTTAATACAGAACAGGATGACCCTTGCACACGCGTGTGTTCATTAACCGCTTGGATTAGATCATGTGTCAGCATAATGTCAAAAATAATGTTAGAGTTTTCATCACTCTTATTGTTTGCTTGGAGGAGCTCCCGATTGACACCAGGCAGGTTCAGAGAGAAATCAATAAAATTTTCTTATTCTGGTAAGAAGACATGTGCTCTTGAAGTTTATTCAAATAATCTGGAGTAGTGTCAGGTGGCCTGTAACATGCGTACAACACCAAGCAATAACCCCAGCATGATAACTTGACGCATAAGCACTCCAGGTCGGGAAAGTCACCAATAAGCATCGCATGTATCTGATCTTTCACTAGAACGGCGACACCCCCACCTCTGTGCCATCTATCTTTGCGAAGCACTTTGTAATTAGGTGAAAGAGTAGTTCATTTGTTATATCACTACGTAGCCAAGTTTTTGTTAAGATTGCAATGTGTGGATCATGCCGTAGAAGTTGAATTTTAAGTATGTCTGTCTTGTTTACTACGCTACGAGCGTTGAAATTGACGACACGCAGGTGTTTTTCTTTGGCTGAAATTGAATTTCTGTAGAATGAAAGGTTGATTTCTAAACACAGAATCTTTAAAACATTGCCTTGGCAGTCGACGAAACTAGTGTATACCTTAGCTTTTGCGCGTGGCGACGGGTCATTGGCCACGTGAATTTTCTTCGTCGTTTTTTTTGAGCAGCAACTCTATTATTTATTTGCTCGTTCTAAACATACGCCCCTTTATTGATGTACAAATTGTCAAAAGCTAAGGAAACTTTGTCCCCTCTCTCCCGGTTTTCTTTCGCACTTGCCCAAAGCTTCCGCCTAACTTCACGAACTTTCTGCGATTAGTCCTCACTTATTGATAGAGGAGTGTTCTTCAGTTTGTGGCATTGTTTAAAAATTAATGTTTTATATCTCGTATCGAGCAGTCTCAGGATGACCGGTCGTTTTTTATTCGGAGACGGACGACCTAATCTGTGAATGCGTTCTATCACTACTGGTTCCGGCTCGAGAAGGTCTTGAAAGATACCTTTATTTACGGCTGTTACCAGGGATCGACCATTTTCATTCTCTGGTTTTGATAGCCCAAAAATTACCAAGTTAGGTCTTGTACTGCGGTTCTCTAAATCGTCTATCTTCCTTTCAAGCGTCAGAACAATTTGGTTCATATGCGTGAGCCAGTCCTGACATGAAGTGACTTTTTCTTCAAGGTTTGACAAAGCGTCCACCTTTTTATTCACTTTCTACCAGGCAGTTTTCCTTTATATCTCTATTATCAGCTGCGATTTCCCTAAGCTGGTTTAATATTAGTGCAGTTTCGGGACCAGGGTTAGTTTCAATGTCCCCCCCTAAAAGCAGTAATTTCCTAAGACAGATAATAGCAATATCAAGCAAGGAACACAGCCATGGGCACTGCAGCACTAGCAGAAAAGGATCGCTTGAACGGAAACACTTGCAGTAACATTTTCTCACCTGCACAGCAAAAAGCAAAGAATTGTCAGCGAACCGCATTCTTTCGGTGCCGCCGTGCCCAGTGGTAGCGCATTCCAAAGGATGACCCTTTATACTCCGCATGATGTCGCTCCATGCGAAGGTTTCTTGCCGACCTCTGTGCTTGGTGACGTAGAATGAAGTGGTGGTCTGATGGGCGGTGTCAAACGCTGATCCCCAGCGTCATGACAGTAGAAATTCCTGAACTGATGCCTAGCCGCCTCGACAACGGTAAGCTCATTGCAGTACGCAGTGCGCAGGAGGCCGAGGAACTGCACAGCAAAAAGCAAAGGATTGTCAGTGAACCGCATTCTTTCGGTGCCGCCATGCCCAGTGGTAGCGCATTCCAAAGGATGACCCTTTATACTGGTTCGGCATGGTGTCGCTCCATGCGAAGGTTGCGTGCCGACTTCTGCGCTTTGTGTAGTATCCCTGCTGCACTTTTGCCAATGTGCGAGTGTAGCCTAAATGGCCAGACGTCGACTCGTTGCGACCCGCTTGAAGCACCTCAGTACGACGGGGTGCAGGAATGACGAGCAAACAGGGAGCTCTGATGGATGAAAAATTTCTGTTGTAAGTGATGCCGTTGCATAAGCAAAACGACTATATTGCCCTAGCAAAGACTCTCGGTTCACTTGAAGAACGTCTGTCCACGTAATAATCAAATCAAGCAACTCAGGGTCGTCTTGTGGTCATTGGGCAATGGTGGATGCGTCGAAATCACCAAGAAAGGCCATATCGTCGCCGTCAGAAAGAGCGGCTGACTGTAGTGGTGATCGAGACAGGCAGTCGGTGTCGGTTTGTCGCTCTTTAGACTTGTGTATGACCATCATATTGAGCTGTTGTAACCTCAGACTGTAACGCGCCAACTGGCCGGTTAGATCTCCTAAATTAGTTAGCCAACAGATTGAATGATGGTGAATAATAACTTTGAAAGGGCAGCCATACAATCACCAGCAAAATTTTATAACTGCCACGGCGACATATCTTTTCTCAGTTGTTTAATAATTGGCCTCAGCGAGTGTTGGCGTCCTGCTTGCGTAGGCGATCACTCGTTCCGCGTCTTCTTGCCACTGCGCCAGCACAGCTCCAAGGCCTACATTACTTGGGTCAGTGCGAAGCATTGTCGGCGCTTGCTCGTCGAAGGGGGCAAGCAGTGGAGGTGTTTGAAGACGTTGGTGGAGATCATTAAATGCTGCTTGCTGTTCGTCGATCCACTCAAAGGTAGCATCGTGTCTAGTGAGGTAAGTTAACGGTGACGCAATCCGTACGAGGACGGCCATAAACCGGCGATAGCAGGCGCATAGGCCCAGAAAGCGCCTGACAGCTTTCTCATCACACGGTACTGGGAACTGTGCCATGGCCGCAAAATTTTGGGGATAGGGATGAACGCCGATGTCGCTGACGACTTGACCAAAAACAGCAGTTCTTGAAAACAACAGTGACATTTCTCTCGTTGTAATGTGAGGCCCGCGGAGCGTACGGCTTGTAAAACAAATTCGACCCTTTTGAGACTCTCGTCAATAGCTGGGGAAAACACTATCACGTCGTCTAAGTAAACTAAACAGGTCTTCGGCTTTGAACCTTCAAGTAGTGTTCATGAGCCTTTGAAAAATAAGCGGGTGCTGACCACAGAGCGAAGGGCAGAACTTTAAATTCATATACACCATCCGGCGTCACGAAAGCGGTTTTATTCTGATCGCTTGGGTCTACGTCAATTTGCCGATATTCACTTCTGAGGTCCATTCAATTAATGTAGCGAGCGTTTCGTAGCCTATCGAGGGAGTCATCAATACGTGAAAGCGGATAGACATCTTTCTTAGTCACTTGATTCAGCTTCCTGTAGTCCACGACAAAACGCACGGTGCTGTCATTTTTCTTAACTTGTACTACAGGCACATCCCACGGGCTCTGTGATGGTTAAATGACATCATCTTCAAGCATTTTAGCGAATTGTTGCTATATCTCTTCCGCTTCTTTGGAATCATACGTTAAGGATTCCGGTGTATAGGCCTTGCTGCGTCGTCAGTAATTATTCGATGCTTTGTAAGCAGCAGTCGACCAACCCGTGATGTCAATGAAAAGCAGTTCTGGAATTCAGCTAGCAGCTCAAAAAGTCTCATTTGCTCGTCTCTTTACAGCGTAGTACCAACATCCAGATTAGGTACTGATTCTTCTTGAGGGGCTTTGTCTAGTGCCGATAAACTGCCTTGAAATTCTCCAGTATTGCCAAAGGAAGCGACGGCTGTACCCTTCAGGAGGTGTCGATGCTAAGGACTGAAGTTAGTGAGCAGCAAAATTGTGCTTCCCGCAGTGACAGTGACAAAACCTCGAGCAACTAAAATACCGTGGCTAAATATCAGCGAGCTTATTTGGTCGGCAATACCGTCGCCATCAAACGGCTGCCACCGAAACAAGTGTGTGCGATTATAGTGGGACGACCGCATCGCCATCTGTCAACCGTAAAAAGTTATGTCCGGGCTCTGAGCAGGGCTGCGGTTGCGAAACGTAATGAAACAGTCCGACACGTGGATGAAAGCGCTATGTTTTCTCGAAAAATTCATTCCGATAATCAGGTCTCCACAGCATGAAGCGAAAACGACGAGCGTCACCACGAAAGTAGAGCTACCGTTGTCGAGTATGCTGTTCACATTCCGACAGGCATCAGTAATTGGCCACCTGCCGTCCTTAGGTGAGGTCCCGTTCATGCTGTTTTTACTTTCTCGAGGCTTAATGCAAGGTGATCACTAATGATAGAGAAGTCGGCCTGGTGTCGACTAAAGCTCTGACTTGTTGTCCGTCCTCAAGAACGGTAAAGCCTGGGTTCACAGTTTAGTCGACATTGCGTCTTGTCTGCTTTACAGCGTCTTAAGTTGGGAGTAATAAGGGCTTTTTTCTTCGTCTTGCCAGCCTGCAAGTTTACCCCCCGAGGTCACCACCTTCAGTTTCCCCAGCGTGGGCTGGGTGACCTCGCTCCTCTGGTGTCAGCAAAAGTGCTGCGCCATGACAAAGGGGGCTGGGCAAGAGAAGGAAAGCGTGGTCGATGTTGCAAGCCCTGCTAGTAATCAGTTTTGACCTCGTCATTATTGTTACGGCAGCCGTAGAAGGGGGTCGAGGCACCAGAGGTCCTTGAAAACCAACTTCGACGCGGCGTGATACGTAATCGTCAGCATGTCGATTGACAAAACTTGGCCTGAGAGGCTAAACGGATCGGTGCGTAGCCAACAATAATTTGCTACGTGCCCATACCTCCGCAGTTGAAACACAATGGACGCCTGTCGGCAGTGCGCAAGGTGTCTCTTCGGCGAAGCTGTGAACGCCATGACGACTCTTCACGTGAAAAAAATTACGGCATATTCACGGGGTGAATGATGATGAATGGGCGAAGCTTCGGAGGGATTCATCGGTAAACTGTGAATCTTCCGTGTAATTCGCCCAGTCGATCATCATGTAAAGACGTGAGAAACGCTGTGTGTGTATATACACAAATCAACTTTTATTTGTTCTTAGACGATGGATGGCTTGCGATGTCCCTTCATTATGACGGCTTTATGGTCTGTGAAATGAAGGGAGAGCGGTTCCTGTATGGGTTGCAGTGGGCAATTTGCAAATACTAGGTCTATACATGTTCCTCGGATCGTGGTAGGTTTCATATGGACAAACAATATACGTCTGAGTGCATATCTAGAAGCCATATGTTGGATAAGCCAATTATTGTCTATGATAGGCACGTTAAAGTCTCCAAGTAGTACAAATGGTCCATTCTTGTATTTGTTCTCATAATTTCGTAACGCAGTGTCTATGAATGTCTTGATGTTCCCGGTTGACAGGTTGGGTGCGAGGTACATGGTCATGAGGACGATTCCAGAGTCAAAGAGTTTGATGGCTGCATATTCTCCGCACTAAATCGAACGATTGCCTTCAACCAATGACACGCGCCATATGTGACATCATTCCTATTTTATAAGATCTCGCGTCTTTCATCAACTACAAGTACCGCTTTCTAGTTTATAACATCTTGCATCTTTTCATCATCAGCTACAAGTACCACCATCTAGTAAACATTACAAGAACTAAACGAGAGGTGGCTACATACAGGAGACGGTACCGCCATCTAGTGAACACTGCAAGAACTAAACTAGAGGTGGCTACATACAGGGGATGGTACCGCCATCTAGTGAACACTGCAAGAACTAAACTAGAGGTGGCTACATACAGGCTACAGGTGACGCACAGCCCACGCCCTAAGGAGCTTCGCCCCTAAAAGGCCATGGCAGGCTAGAAGACGACTGGTAATATGGAGGCTGAATGGTTGGGCGCCGCGATGTCTCCTCCTGTGGTGGTGACCAAGGAATGGTTGTAGGTGGCGGGTAGTATAAAGCCGGGATGGGTGGGGAGCTTTGAAGTGCGACGGCGTACGTTATGGGACGGTGCTCGGGGACAGGATCAGCCGTCGAGAATGCTTATGCTTGACGGATTTAGTCGCGGACGACATGAGCGACAGACGCCATGGGTGTCTCCACTACCAGAGTCCGCAACCTCCGCAGTTCTTCCCGAACAATCTCTCTGTTCATGTCACGCAAGGAGCTATGATTGTCATACGTCACACCGGTGGGGTGAATTTGGGGGCTGCTGCACAAGCGGTCATATTGTCGGCAGCGTTGGTGAAGTGCCCGCTCGATAACTGACGCTTCTTTGATGAAGTCTATCACATTGCTTGACAGGTTGCACAGACTTTCGGTGAACAGCGGCTCTTTGACGCCGCATATTAGGTAGCGCAACTTTCTAGCTTCAGCCATCTGTCAGTCAGCCCTCCAAAATAGACATGCCATGTCTTCGGTGAACATGGCGACCATTTCGTTGGATTTTTGGACCCTTCGCTCTAGCAGTTGGTGGGCGCAGTCATATCAGTCGACATTGGCAAAGATTTCAACCATCTGCTGGTAAAAGTCATTCCATGTAGACAGGCTGTCTTCTATGATCTTGTACAAAGTACGAACGCTGTCATCAAGCAGGCGCGGGAGAGCTTTTCCTGAGCAGAACATTGGTAGATATTGGCGACATGGTCATAGCAATCTAACCAGTCTTTTACGCCTTCGTGTGCGCCGCCACTAAAGTGTTCAGGCTCCAGCGATTGAAAAAAAAACTTTACCTGAGATGAAGCGGGAGGACTGTTGTCGAGAAGTACCAGATGGAGGCTGGTGTTAACCATTTCTAGATGTCTTGTAGAGGGCTCCTGTGAGTGGTTGAACTCTTGTCGAAGGCTTCACAGCCGATGACTGAATCGATGGACAGCGGTTGCAATAGGCACGTCCTGGCTAGATGAACGGCTCCCATTAGGGGTGCGAAGCATAGGGTAGTGTTGTGGCCCAACACCTACACCAGTGTCGCAGTGCAACGCGAACAAAGTATGACGGCAACTTACGGCATCGAAAAGAGCGTGTTCAGAATCATTCTTGTTCTTGTTGCCCTTAACTTGTGGCTCATACCTACTGTGGGGCATCGGCGAATAATTGAGTAGTCTTACGAAGTATTATTCAATTTTAAAGTACAAGTTAAACTTACAAATTTAGAACGTTTTAATTTAGGTACAATTTAAACTTACAAAATTAGAACGTTACAAATTTTAGAATAAAATCACTAATCTGTTCTTTTTATAAAGGTTTTGTATTAGTAATGGATAATAACCTAGATCACACTTAGCAAAAGAAATAAAAAATGGAGAAGTTATGCGTATGTCGACACAAGAATAATATTAGTCTGTTAGTTTTTTCGTTTCATTCAGATAATTCCGCACTGCCTCGCAAGCTTTCGCACTGGCAAACCGAGAAATAGAGGCTCCAAAGGACGGAATCACGGGCATGGATGAATTTATTACAGTAGCACATAAGGAATTTTCTAACTTGAATTTTCGAGCTGTAGTAAATCGTTGACACGTCAAAAAGTAATGACGAATAGTTTTTTTCTCGCCACAGAAAGCGCACTTTGGAGCCTGACCAAACCTGTGTTGGTAGAAATTTAGTTTGGGCACCCTACAGCGCAGCCACGTAATATTGACTTCTAGTTTACAAGTATCGTATAAGGATCGACGCCAGGGATATAATAAGTGCCAATATTCAGTCGAACTTGTGACGATTGTACCTGTGAAGCTTTCCATAATGGTACGTCTGCGATATCGCGCCGCTGTTACATAGGCGGACGGTGGAAAACACGGTAAATGGGCCCACTTCTTGCTGGCTTCGCTAAAGATTCGGCCATTTCATTTGAGAGGAACCCTCTATGACCCAAACTATTGTAACTTTTTTCAAGGGGGGGGGGTAATAATGCACGAAACGCCTTTATTACGTGTGATTCAGCACTAACCGAAAGTTCAGCGCAAAGAGACAGAGAGTCTGTGATTATCACAGCCGATGAAATTTCCGCGTTTACTTTCGTAAGGCGAGTACCAATGCTAGAAACTTAGCCACAAAAACGGGTACGAAATCACAAAGTCGGAGAAATTAAAACCAATTCAAGTTTGGGCTGAATATACCAACAGCTTACTTTTAGCCACTCTGTCATTCATCTGTAGCAATAATTACACTTGTTTACATGCTGTGCAAGTGTCCTTGCTATAAACCATCGAGAGTGTGATGGGGGAGCAAATTTGAATTATTAGAAAAAATATCGTTAAATTGAATGTCCACATGGGGTTAACTATCGCTAGGCGGCCTTATCTCGCCGATATGTACATTCAGCAGGTCCCGTAAGCGTTGTACAAATATAATTTGTGGGGTGTGAAACCACGGCCACTGCCCCGCCGTGGTGGTATAGTGGCTAAGGTACTCCTCTTGTCCCGCAGGTCACGGGATCAAATCCCGGCTGCAGCGCCTTCAATTCAGATGGGGGCGGAAATGTTGTAGGCCCGAGTGCTCAGATTTGGGTGGACGATAAAAAACCCCAAGTAGTCAAAATTTCCAAAGCCCTCTACTACGGCGTCTCTCATAATCATATGGTAGTTTTGGCACGTTAAACCCCACACATAAATCAATCAACCGAGGCCATTTAACGCCAAAAATAATTCGGTAGATCGTATGAATACTGTCTGCGACGGCGGGAGTCGCACCTCATAAATATTTAAAAACGTCTGAATGATCAAGATACGAAATCGGCACGAAAGAGTAGGAACTTTCGATTCGTTGGTATAAAATGCAGTTAGAAAATTTTTTAGGGAGACCAAGGCATAAGCGTAACAATTCTCTTTTTAAAAGAACGAGAGGCCCAATTTTTCAGGCTGGAGCACCAGGGAAAAGCACGCATCCAAATTCCAAAATAGGCCGAACATACAGTCGATATACCTTTACTAGTGTATTTCTTCTCATGCCTCTTGGGTAGTTGCTTATCCCACGTAACATGCCGGCGGCTCGTGCGCCCTTTCCAGCTATGTATTCAACGTGTTGGCGCCAGTTTAGAGATGCAATATAAATTCCTCCAAGATATTTATTATATTTTACCTGTGGTACGTCCTCAGAATGTCAACATAATGAGATGTGCGTAGGACATTTCAAGGGGAAGACAAGAGCACACTCACTCGGATTTAGTAAAAAGTGAATGTCATGAATGCAGTTCTGCAGGGTGTTAAGATAGGACTACAGGCGGTCGTATAACGTCTAAATGGTGTCTGCCATGGCAAAGAATGCAATATCGTCTGCATAAACCTAAGTTGTTATGTCCTAGTTACGTGTAATGCTGCTCATTAGCACTATAAATAACACCAAGGACAGTACTGAGCCTTGCGGTACTCTCGTTTGTGTTTGTATAGTCGATGACATACCGTCTTTGAAGCAATAGAACTCCCTGTCCAAAAGGAATTTGTGAATCCACGTTACTATGTATGCCGTAAAATTAAGGAATTTTAGTATATATATCGAATACCGTGCTCTATAGTATGGTAAGCTTTAGCGATATCTAAAGTAACGAAAGCTGCATACTTGTTGCCCCGTCGGGCTAACTGTATACGACTTTCTAAATCAACATGAGCATTCCGTATGGAACAACCAGCTCTGAACCCGATTTCACAAGGGCTTAGCATTGACCTTTTGTCAATAAGTCTATTCATTCGAATATAAATAATTCTCTCAATCAATTTCACCAGATTTGATGTCAAGGCAATAGGCCTTATGTTGTACATAGCGTACCTGGCCTCTTGTTTCTTCAGCAACAATATCATTTTATCTAGTTTCCATTCTTGCGGTATCCATTAGTTCTTGAACGAATAGTTCGCAATATCTGAAAGAAGATTAGGTGATGCTCGAAGTAAAACTTCTAACATGGAATTGGTGATTACATCCGGTCCAGGGGCAGTAGTTGGTAAGCAAAGTAGAATTTCAATCAATTCAGATATAGAAATCTCTGTATATTTATGCATAGATACCAGCATGTTTCAAATTGTCGAGAGATCTGCCCTAAAGTGACGTTATAAACCTTAAGCTGTCTCTACCAAACAGGCAGTCATCACTTGCGGCGTCAAGATACTTGATTCTAAATTTATGGCTGTTGGCAGTACCTTCCTTGCTCGCAGGTACGCAAACAGAGGACGCTTATTGTTTGATCTGGAAATATAATCGAAATTTCGACTGTCAAATTCTTTTTTCACACGTTTAACAGTGCGCCTAAGTACGCCGGCAAAGAACTGATAATCTTTACAATTTGTTGGGCATTGATTATGCAGAAGTTTCTTCCAAGCGGCTTTCCGTCTTCTGTAATCGCGTGTACCCACGAGAGGATGGCCATATACTCAATTGAGTAACAAACTGTATTCCTTCGACATCCCTCTAGTATTGAGCAAATCTTAGATGCGCTTTCCTGACCATTGTCCTTTTGAAGTTTTTCAATGACCGAACGCAGACAGGCTTGAAGTTTTTTATGCTTGAAATATACTGGAAATTGTTGCTATATTGTTGTAATTGGACATACAATGCCAAAAACTACCGGGAGATGGTCGCTGTTAGCTGCAGAGTCAACCACTGACCATGACAAGACATTGTTAGCACTGGTACAAAAAGTCAAATTTAACACTGATTGAGTTCAACCTCGAACAAGTGTTACGTGTTCTTTATTTATACACGAGAAGTTTTGGTCAATGTTTCACTCCCTCAGCCGTCTACCACACAGGTCTGTCTTTTTTCCCCAAGACAAATAATAAGAATTAAAATCACCTTTCTGCATCATTTCCTTTTGATAGGCTGCCAAAGCGCTGCTAAGGTGACTTGTACTTTGTACACCAGTGGCGAAATAACAGCTTGTAATTGAAAAAGGATGGTATGCTGGAAGGTACAAATCTAATGCTATTATTTCACAATCAGAGTCCGACATCCTGAAAGCAATTTTCGTATTATGACAATCTACTCGATACTAGTATCATTAAACTATTACCGCGTGTTTGGTTATCTAATCGAAAAGAACTAAGTTGTGTAAAATTATAATTTTTATTAGCTGTAAGGCAACCTTTTTGTAGTAATATAATATCGGGGTTAAGTTGTTTGATGAGGAAAGGTAAGTTGGTTTAGGCTGAGATTATAAAACGGCAGTTCCACTGAAGTACCTTTAGTTGACCCATGGTGCTAAGCACACCAGAGAGGCAACTGTCTTGTCCTTCTTCGTATATTTTCTCTCAATCAACAATTCATACTTTTTAGTTTTTGGCTTTAAATCCGGAGAGATAGGCGATCGTGTACGTTTGTTAGTTCTAATCTCGATTTCCATATTTGTAGCATTACTTGTGTTTGGCTGAGGCGTACAATGGTCTGACTGCACCTGTGGAACAGGTTTCTCAAACTTATCAACACATTCAGACAATTTAGCACCATGCTATGTGGTTCAGTGACGTCAATGGTGTCTGATTGTTGAGGGACTGTTGGAGCCTGCGCTTGCACTCCTTGCATCATCTGAGTTGAAAGAATTGGCCTTAAACAGTCACTGAAGTTTCATAATAACTTATCCATTGACTTAGCCATCGCCTTTTCGACGCCAGATTCAATGGCTTGTGACAGGTTGGAGAGTAGACTAGACATGTGTTGTACTGCTGCACCAAAATAGCCAAATGCCCTGTCTTGAACTACATAAATAGCTTCCCTGCGCGAACAGCGGCGGTGGTCTACAATCTCTAGGATTTCTATTTCCTGAGAGCGAGCAGAGCATTCGGAATAGTCTGCGGAATGACTCTCTCCACAAAAGCAGCGCTTTTCTGATGTTGCTGAGCATTAGAATAAGGAGTGGCTTTCGCCGCAAACGCAGCAACGAAGATTTTACTTGCAATTTCCCGCACTATGGCCGAATATACAGCAGTTTCTACATTGTACTGGACGGGAAGCGAAGGGCTCCACCCAAAGAGGCCATAGCTTAATTTCTGACGGGCAAGTTGTGCCCACAACTGTAGCAATGACGCATTCTGTTGGTGTCTTCTCTGTATTAATTCAGGCGGCTGCAATGGTAATTTGAAACTACGCCTGCTCCTGAAAGCCCGTCTAGGGTCCCTTCCGTACTCAATTTGAAATCGACGCCCCTTACGAGGCCTTTAGTACACGCAAGGTGACGCGGAATGAAAGCACTCACCAGGGTTGACTTAGGCAGATCCTACACACTGTCTGGTCCGGTGACCTACACCCTATGCCACCTCGTCCAAACTGGCGCACGTTTGTGATGGTCTGAAAGTGGTTCGATGTGGCTTTCAGTTCATTTGGACAGCCTGGGGGTTCGTGAGCCTGATGGAACCTCCATTAGTAGGCACGAGTGCGACAGGAATGTTGCTGACCCCACCGTGAAAGAATAACTTTAACGGCAAGTCATTAGGTGTTAGTGACGCTGACCAGGTGGATCGCACCTGGCCAGGAGAACTGGTCGACATCAGTACAACAGATGGGAGTAGATTCAACAACAAAAACAGCAACTAGAGACTGTTAAAAAACAACGAAAAACTCGGAACTAAGACCACTCAATACTTAGCCAACAATCTCCCAGTAGAACCCGGCGGCAGCAGGAGCAAGAGCCGATGGACAGCGAGAGCAAGAGTGATTGGGCAAGAGATGTCTATGGTTTTCCTCTTCCAACGTCGGCCCCACGCTGTACAGCAAGACGCCTGCTTCGTTGCCATCCCGAAAAACCCCCTGTCCCACTAGCTGGAATCTACAAAACATTCCTACCATCGTTCTTTTTCCTATACTAACGTGTCGCTATTATCTTGGAAAAAAACACGAAATAATGTGGAGCCCTATCGTACTTGAAGGTTTTGGTTTGCTGGAAAGTCAGAAAGGCAATTCATCATTTTTCCGCGGATTCCGAGATTCACCAGGTCTTTCAGTATACCGTACCCCCAGGTAGTGTCGTAGGCTTTCTCTAAGTCAAAAAACACTGCTAGGCAGTGTTGCCTATTTAAGATGGCCTCACGAACTCTGTTCGAGACAAACAAGATGATTAATCGCTGAATGACCTTTCTTATACCCAAACTGACGATCATCTAGTAGGTTTTGTACTTTCTGGGTGTTAGTCTGATGTTTATTATGCTTTGGTATAATTTTCTCATGCAATTTGTAAGTGCTATGACCTGTAGCTTCTCGGTAAAGTTATGGTTTTCCAGTTTTTAGAAATGGCGCTATGGGTGCCATTTTCAAGTTTGTGGGCATTTAACCAGTGTTATGCCTGCGAGTAAGCAGCGAACGTCCGTGCCTCGGAAAAAGGAAATCTGTGTCAAGGCCAGCTAGCGAGCCCGCCTGACGCGATAAACAACTTAACGGCGTCATCACGTCGCCTTTCTGGCACGCACGTGCAGTGAGTCACCTCTGCAAGCGAGCCCGTCGAGTAAACAACCAGCGCCTTCCTGTCTGGCGGGTCTGACGCAATGCGCGGCGACGTCACTCGTCCTTGGGTGCAGCCACCTGCAGCGCAGCCTCTCCAGATTTGGTGAGAAAGAATGACGCGGCTCAGCGGCGACCCCATTGGAGGAGTCTGACCTCGTGACCAGCGGCGCTTCTGGTTGGACATTTTGTTATTCAAAGAATTCACCCGGTGCATATAAAAGAAGCCCTGCGGCGTGTCGCGAGCAGCAGACCTGTTGGAGAGCCGACATGTGTGTCAGAGAAGAGCGCTATGTGAGCAGTCCTATGTGAGAGCAGACATGTGTGTCGCAGTCGAGCTGTGTGTTAGCAGACCTGTTGGAGAGAGACATGTGTGTCGCAGTTGAGCTGTGTGTCAGGGAGTTGAGCTATGTGTTAGCAGACCTGTTGGAGAGCAGACATGTGTGTCAGAGACGAGAGCTATGTGATAGAGAGTTGAGCTGTGTGTCAGAGAGGAGAGCTATGTGATAGAGAGTTGAGCTATGTGTTTGCAGCAGTCCAATTTGAGAGCAGACCTATGTGTTAGAGAGGAGAGCTCGGCTCTACGAGTTTCTGTCGCCGCCAGTGCCGAATTTGTAACGCCTCTGTATATATGCTGTGCATAAACCTTGTTTAACTCACCATCGTCTCGTCCGCTCATCTATCAGCTCTGTGCAGAAGCAGTCGCGAGCTGAGAAACCTACGCTACCAAACGGCTGGTGACCTTCCCGGCAGAGTTCGAAGCAGTGGCGCCTTCGGGACCGTGTTGGCGTCCCCGTCTTTCGTAAACAGTGGTTACAGCGGTGAGCTTTCGAGGCGCCCTTCGTAACGTCGTCGGAGGCGCGCTTCGCAACAGTGGTGGCAGCGGTGGGATTTCGAGGCGCCCTATGTAACGTTGTCGGAGGTGCGCTTCGCAACAGTGGTTGGCAGCTGCGGGATCGGCCGGCGTCAGCGACATCGATGCGGTGAGTGCCTGATGTTTTCCCCTCAGTTCACCAGACTGCTGTAGCTCAGGTTGTAGTAGTTTAGAGAAGGGCTGTGTGAAGCATTGAAGTGAGTTTTGATCGTTTCAAGCCAAGTCGAAGCGCTTTGAAACCAAAGTTAATGCGGAGGAGGTAAACACGGGAGTGTGAAAAATTGCTTGCGCGTCTTGCTAGTTGACTTATAGTGGGTACGGCAAGTAAATTGTTAACAGGGGCAAACAGCAAGAGGCTAGTGTGAACGATGGAGAACCATAAAGTGAAGGAACTCATCGAAATTTGTGAGGAACTCGGCATTACTTTGGGCCGTGCGAAACGAAAGCAGGTGATCTTTGAGATCATGAAGGATGAAGGAGTGTCGGCTGAGGAAGTCGATGAGGCCTGAGAGGGTATCAAAGCACGCCGCGCTTCCCGATAGTTTTCCTTATCTTTTCTCTAACAACTCGGAGCAGCTTCTCAAGGAGCAGGGTAAATCGTTCTTCTCCAACTTAGCGTACATAGCCCTCACGCGATCGCAAGCGCGGAAGCTTTCGCGGAAGCTTGTTCTTGTTCTGTGTGGCAAAACAAGTTCAAAAGCAGCATATCCGTGTGATCTTAGTGGCGAGTCGACGGAACCTCAAACACGAAATTCTCCGTGTGCGTCGTTTGAGCAGTCACTCGAGCGGCCCGTCGCCGAAGCGACCGGCGCGGTATGCGTAGTGGGAGACGACATGGCGCAATTGAGTCAGAGCGAGAGGGTTGGAACGCTCTCGCCTGTAGCGGAAAGTTGGAGTGAGCTGTCGAGGGTTGATCGAGAAACGCTCATTTGAGAGCAGCGTGAGGACCTCTCGAATAAAGCGCTAGTGTAAAGCCACAAAAACGCGGCACAAGTGCTGTCGAAGGAGCACTACGAGAAATCAGTGAAGAAGCGCGCTTTTGAAGTAGGAAGCCAGGTATTGCTGCTGCGGTCGTCGAAAAAGAACCAGCTTGAGGCTCATTGGGAAGGGCCCGCAAAAGTAGTATCGAAGCTTTCTGATACCGATTATGAAGTGAAATTAGGAAGGCGGCCAAACAAAATTTACAACTTGATTAAACCATACGTTCTATGTCAAGCGGTCGTAAATCTGCTGTTGAATGCTTCAGAGAAAGAGGGAGCAGAAATTTGGAGTTCTAGTGTTGGAATCGAAAGCGGACCGGAGGTGATCTTGGAGCAGTTGAACCTAGAGCCTAGGTTAAGTGAAGTCCAGAAGAAGGAGCTGAGAAGGGATGTTCCTTTTTATAAGAAATCTGGACTCCCCTATTGTAGTTACACAGATGTGCAACGTCGCAAGTGTGAGCCGCTCTTGGTACCACATAGGTATTGTCGCCTAAAAGTGGCCGGTTACTGAGATGGAGCATGATGCTCCAACAGCTCAACTTAGACGTTCGCTACAAAAAAGGAAAGCTAAGCGCTAATGCAGACACATTGAGTCGTGCGTTTAGTTAGTACCTTCTCCACCTTTCGTTTTCTCGCTGGCGATTCGGGGCAAAATTTTGTCCTCATTACGGTCTTAGCTGAGTGCTCTCGTCCAGAGTGAGCTCAAGGAGCGAACTTTATGTTCTATTCTAATTCGTTACGTTGTTGTACGCGGAAAAAATTTGAGTTCTCATTTTAAGAGTCTTGTTTCCCACATGTGCCTCTTGATTTAGAGGGAACGAAATTTCGATAGATGCGTAGCTAGGTATATGTTGTACTATACTTTGTCTGGTGTTCTGTCGGGTAACCGAGGGCACTTGCTTGTGTCGTGTGCTGTCCGTTGTCGAACCGTTCTTGACAAGTTGTGGCGAAAAGCCAGTGGAGCTGGGATCCGTCCTCAAGAATGGGATGTGTTCCCCGAACAGAGCCTGGAGCTGCATTCTCTCCATGACCCTGGCGGCAAACCTGGAGGGACCTGGCGAACGAGCGCACCTGACATTCGAACCACGTGGAAGCAGCTCGTCTTTCCGGCGCATTGTCTGGTGGCGGGGGTGCTGTTATGCCTGCGAGTCCGCAGTGAACGTCCGTGCCTCGGAAAAAGGAAATCTGTGTCAAGGCCAGCCAGCGAGCTCGCCTGACGCGATAAACAACTTAACGGCGTCATCACGGTGCCTTTCTGGCGCGCACGTGCAGTGAGTCACCTCTGCAAGCGAGCCCGTCGAGTAAACAACCAGCGCCTTCCTGTCTGGCGGGTCTGACGCAATGCGCGGCGACGTCACTCGTCCTTGGGTGCAGCCACCTGCAGCGCAGCCTCTCCAGATTCGGTGAGAAAGAATGACGCGGCTCAGCGGCGACCCCATTGCAGGAGTCTGACCTCGTGACCAGCGGCGCTTCTGGTTGGACATTTTGTTATCCAAAGAATCCACCCGGTGCATACAAAAGAAGCCCTGCGGCGCGTTGCGAGCAGCAGACCTGTTGGAGAGCCGACATGTGTGTCAGAGATGAGCGCTATGTGAGCAGTCCTATGTGAGAGCAGACATGTGTGTCACAGTCGAGCTGTGTGTTAGCAGACCTGTTGGAGAGAGACATGTGTGTCGCAGTTGAGCTGTGTGTCATGGAGTTGAGCTATGTGTTAGCAGACCTGTTGGAGAGCAGACATGTGTGTCAGAGAAGAGAGTTATGTGATAGAGAGTTGAGCTGTGTGTCAGAGAGGAGAGCTATGTGATAGAGAGCTGAGCTATGTGTTAGCAGCAGTCCTATTTGAGAGCAGACCTATGTGTTAGAGAAGAGAGCTCGGCTCTTCGAGTCTCTGTCGGCCCCAGTGCCGAATTTGTAACGCCTCTGTATATATGCTGTGCATAAACCTTGTTTAACTCACCGTCGTTTCGTCCGCTCGTCTATCAGCTCTGCGCAGAAGCAGTCGCGAGCTGAAAAACCTACGCTACCACATGACTGGTGACCTTCCCGGCGGAGTTCGAAGCAGTGGTGCCTTCGGGACCGTGTTGGCGTCGCCGTCTTTCGTAAACAGTGATTGCAGCGGTGAGATTTCGACGCGCCCTTCGTAACGTCGTCGAAGGCGCGCTTCGCAACACCAGTCATCCAAATCACGTTAAAAATTTGATAATGCTTCCATGGCGGCTTGCGACAGGTGCGCGAGCATTGCTTAACTAATTCGGCTTGGCCCGACTGCTGTCGTCGCCCCTCCCCCAAAAGCACAATGCCTAACTTTTGGTGTGTCAAGTGAGCGTTGTATGGCTAATGTAGGCTACCGGTTACTGGTAATTTTTGTTTTTCGGCTGTCTGTGCGCCAGGAAAGTTGGCGTGTAAATAATGGAACTGGATATAGTGCGAAAGTATTTTTTATAATGTTCGAATTCCTCTCTAGAGATGTCTCAGTACTTGGGTCTGTAAGTAAGGGTATTGTGTATGAGAAGTAGTCACGGCTGTGTTTTTTAACCTGGTTCCACATTTTCTTGGATGTGGCTGTGCTATTGATTGTAGATGTGTACTTTTGGGAGGACAATATTTCTGCATCTCTAAGAATAAATCGTGTTTTTGCTTTAGCTTGTTTGAACGCGAGGAGATTGTCACATGTGGGACACCTTCGGAAGTTGCACCATGCTTTGTTTTGTGTTTTTTTTTCTGCTTTTGTGCGCTTTCTGGTTTAAAATGTCCTTAGCTTTCTTCCCACTAGTCCTGAAGACCTGCAAATAGCTTGCTCTGCCACAGAAAGTATGCAAGCGGGGAACTTGTCATTTATTTCATCCATTGTTGTGTTTAAAGAACTGCTTCATTGTTTTTGTTACATTGCATTGCATTGTATGTGCGTGAACATTCTTTTTTACTGCCTGTCCTGCTTGGACCTATAAATTAGTCTGCAGTATTGCATAATTAAATAAATAAATAAATAAAAATACTGTGTATTAGCTTTCTGTTCAAAGAAAGACCAGTTAGTATGGGGAAGCTTCGAACGCTGTGGTCGAGAGCGTATGGTTGGGAGCGGTGATGTTAGTTTTACAACATAAGTGTCGTTTATTGTTTCCCATGTAAAATGAGCGAACAGTGAGCTAGAGCACAGTGCTAACTCCAAGCAACGCACGGTTGCTGTGCCTGGAAAGCAGTATATCGATGATTCTGGGTTTAAAAGACACACATTGTTGGTTAGAATAAATTTTTCACCTACCTGCCCTCTACTGTCTGTCTTTGCACAACCCCGTAGTATGTTATGCGCATTGAAATCTCCTGCCATTTGAAAAACTCTATGTAACTGTTCTGCGATAAATTCTACATCTTTTACAGTAAAATGCGTATGAGGTGGAATGTATATGGAGCAAGTAGTGATAGTTTTATATGATAAAATGTTGACTGCAGCCGTTTCAATGAAGCTGTTAACTAGAACTTCTTTTACCACTATACAAGATTGAAAACGATGGCGGCACTACCCGAGAGCCGGTTGCCTTGCGATTGGTCACGGCGTATGTCAGTGTAACATGATATGTTTGTGTTTTTGGTCACAGATACGTTTCCTGCAAGCACCACGCTACAGAATACAAGCTTGCAAACATTTCTTTACGTCACCTTGGTTTTGCGTCATGCCTCTGCAGTTCCAATAAATTATGTATGCTATTGTGTGAAGTCATTTGTATTAAATGTAGTACTTCGAGTTAGTTGTGAGTAAGCTAAAAAATTTCATAACATATCCAAAAAGTGAATGAAGATGAGTGGGGCGAAGCGTCTGCCACGCCGTTCGTGCTTCCGTCCACCCGCGCGACCATCCGTGCGGCCGTTCGTCTGTCTATGCATCCGTTCGTGAGCCCGTCGATCCGCCTGTACGTCCGTTCGTGCGTTCGTCCGTTCATGCATTCATTCGTTCGTACGTACGCGCATCTGTCCATTCATCCGTCCATCTGCACGTCTGTCTGTCCTTCCGTCCGCGCGTTCATCTAGTGAACATTCCAAGTACGACCATCTCCCATTTCTCATCCCCTGTGGCACATACATGCATACATACATACTGCAACAAGTGAGTTCACGTATAAACAATTGTTATTATTGAAGAAGCGTTAGTCGCAACAAGCTGGTTCAGGCAGGAACCCGGCAAGCACAAGCCACACGAACGTCAACGTCTTTTTTCACGCCGGAATAGAGCTAGCGCCACTATGCTCCGGTTACAATTACTCCCCGCGCAGAAAAAAGCCGACCTGGCGATCTAAAATAATGACACGACAGGGGGGTCATAGCACGGTTTTAGAGGTGATACATGAACCGATTTTCGACCATGGCAGCGTCGGTCCAAAGGTGGATCAATGGGCTCAACTTCATAGCTGACGGGAGATGTTTGTCACATCACACGGTAGGGGCCATCGTATTTCGACTAAAACTTTGGGGAAAGACCAGAAGCGTTAGACAGGACCCAGAGCCATATCAACGTTTCTGGGTTACAGTGGGCACTAGACGCAGAGGCATCGTGGTCAGTTTTCTGGGGCCATTGATTTTGAGCGGTAAACATCAAGTCTGTAAGGGAGAATGCTGTCCATAAAGCATGATGGTTCACGTCCGTACAGGAGGAAGAAAGGAGAGAAGCCAGTGGTTGTTCGTGGCGCAGAGTTTTACGCGTACATAACAAAAGAAAGCACTTTGTCTCAATCAGTGTGGTCGTCAGACGCGTACATGGCAAGCATATTTCCAAGGGTACGATTAAAGCGTTATGTCATGCCATTGAATTGAGAATGGTAGGCCGAGGTTCCCCGATAGACAGTGCGACATTCTATGAGCAGCTCGCCTAAGGTGTTAGAGAGAAACACGCGTCCACGGTCACTCAGAAATTCACGAGGTGCACCGTGTCGCAAAATAAATGGCGACGAAGAAAGGACGCAATGTCTTTCGCAGTGGTAGCGAGCAGTGCAGATGTTTTAGCGTAACATGTCAAATTATTGACGGCGACGATAATCCACTGGTTGCCTCGAAGAGTGTTAAGCAGGGGCCCATAAATATCAATTCCGACGTGGTCGAATGGTCTTGCTGGACAGGTCAAGGGTTTCAAAGGGCCAGAAGTGTTGTGAGAAGTCGTCTTGCGGCGTTGACACGTGGCACATGACTGAACGTGTTGGCGAACCTGCTTATACATGCCATGCCACTAGTATTTTAGACGATGACAAGAGTAAGTCTTTAATACTCCAGCGTGGCCACACTGAGGTCATCGTGAAAGGCAGCACAAATGTCCGAGCGCAAATGACGGGGGATGACAAGGAGCCACGTGCGGCCATCCGTTAGGTAATTGCGGTGATACAACAAGCCTTCACGGACAGCAAAGTGTCTCGCTTGACGAGAGAGGGAGCGTGAAGTCGATTCAGATGAACTGTGAGAGAGGAAGTCAAGGAAATAATTGATTCCGGTATCCTTGTGTTGCTCAGCTGGCATGTCAGTGATGCTCAGCTATGACGAATCGCGGATGGCAGTTGGTCAGCATTCAAGGTCAGAAGGCAGTGGAGAACTGGATAGGGCATTGGTGTCTGAATGTCTGCGTCCTGAGCGATAAAAACATTGTCGTATTGCTGAAGACGTAAAGCGCAATAAGCGAGGTGGCCAGTAGAATTTTTTGTGTACGCTAGCCAGCATAAGGCATGGCGATGTGTGACATCAAACTGGCGTCCGTAAAGGTAAGTGCGAAATTTTCCCATAAGTCAAATGATAGCCAAGCACTCCTTTCCCGTGACGGAATTGTTGGACTCTGCCTTCGTTAGGGTACAGCTCCGTCCGTCCGTGCGTTCATCTAGTGAACACTCCAAATACCACCATCTCCCATCTCTTGTGGCTTATACATACATACATACATACATACATACATACATACATACATACATACATACATACATACATACATACATACATACATACATACATACATTATTATTATTATTACGTTAAGTTTTATTGGCGCAAGGGCATCTAAGGCCAAAGAGCGCCAGTACAAGTGTTGTTTCATTTCGGTTATTAGTTTAAAAATTAAAACAAATGATGAGTAGAAAATATCTCTAAACCATTTAAAACACGGTGCATTTAAAAGGAATGTCACTTTGCTAAAACCTTCATTTCGTTGGCTGAAGTCTGTGATGATAAATTAGTCTGCAAGGCCCAAGACCCTCGCAGCTGAAGTCCTTGCCTGGGCAAGAGCTGCGAAGGCTCAGACATACTGTGGTGGTTCTTGGGCCCTCAGACGCAGAAACCCAAGACAAGGACAAGAGAAACATCTATTGACTTCACACACAAAACAATCACAACACTGTGGCTATCTGTACAACACACTGGCTCCGTAATTCAGTCATACAGTCCCTATGTCTACGCGCCCGCGAGTAACCCACGCGTCCTCACTACTCGGAAGTCTTAATTCCGTCGGGTGCCACTCACGCTCCCGCTGAAGACGATGGCGTCGACGACGCAACCTCGCCACGGGAAGGTTCCAAGTGCACGGGAGCTCACGAGCAGACCATCAGCTGCTCGTGCTGGACCAGGCGGCCCCACGCTGCGGCCGACGCAACACCGAGGTCGCACCTTCAATTGGCGGTTGTGCCGGACCGGCTCCGACGTGGCACCGTGGCCACGATCTCGGTGACTGGTTGTGCCGGACCCGAGTCTGGACAGGATCAGCCGCTTGCCCTGGCCCGCACGCTCGTCCGCCACAGGAACAGCATGTCAGGCCCGGCCCGGAACCGCCACTCGCCTCAGGAACATGCCACGCTCGTCCCGGTTGGGTTGGTGACACCCGCTCGTTGGTTCGGTCCCCTGAGGCCCAACGCCTAGCGCTCTTGCTAGCTGGCCGCGTTCTTCCTCTGCCCGTCGCTGTTCCGAAACTCACGCGCTCACGTTCGTCTGACCCCGTGCACACTTTCGTCTTCGTCGGTTATTTTCCGCTGTCGGTTTCACTTCCAGTTTCGATTTTGGTTGTGAGAAGCACTCTTACCACACTCTCCCCAACTTCCAGTACGTTGTACACACGTAACACACAGTTCCCGAATATAACAAAGGTTCCGCACACTTTAAATGTCACAGTTTAGATGTAAAAAAAAACCAATTGCACTATGATGACAACATGATAAAAAAATTGTGTACAACGGCAATAAGTCACTGCTCGGTAAAAGCCGCACGACTCATATAGTCGGCACCAACGTTGTTCACACCACGAATGTGTTCCACGTGAAAGTCATATTCCATAAGAAGGAGACTCCACCGCAGGACTCGATTATTTAGGTGCCTAGCTGACTGAATATAAGTCAATGGCTGGTGGTCACATTGCAACGTGAACGGCTTGCCATAGAGAAAATTGTGGTATTTGCGAACAGCCCAGACTACGGCAAGGCCTTCTCTTTCAATTGTGGAGTAGGCTGCTTCGCGGGGTAGTAATTTACGGCTCGCGTAGGAAACTGGGTGCAGACGGCCTTGGTGTTCCTGGAGCAATACTGCTCCTAAGCTCCGCGAAGACGCATCCGTGCGCAGAACAAATGGCTTATGCAAGTCGGGTGACTTCAGCACAGGCTGCGTGGACAATAGATTCTGCACTTGTCGAAACGCTCTCTCATGTTCTTCACCCCATAATAACTTATTGGGGTGGCCTTTCTTTGTAAGTTCTGTGAGCGGAAATGTCAACTCAGCGTAATTGGGCAAAAAGTCGCGGTAATAACCTGATAGGCCGAGAAAGGCTTTCAATTCCTTCTTGGTGCTTGGCGGCACAGCTGCTTGTATCTTATCAGTAATGCTCTTACTCGTCTGCAGCATACCTTGCCCAACAGTGTGGCCCAAAAAAGTGGTAGTCGGACAGCCGACCGCACATTTCGCTGGTTTTATAGTTAGACGAGCCGCTCTGACGCGCTCAAACAATCTCTTCAGGGTTACCAAGTGTTCTTCCCAAGTTTCAGTAGCGACGAGCACATCATCAAAGTAATATAGCACATTGGGAATCCCCTCGGTGACGACTCGCATTAACCGATTAAATACTGCCGGCGCAGTCTTGATGCCGAAGGGCATAAAGTTGAAGTGGTACAAGCCAGATTCACATGAGAAAGCCGTGAGCTCTTTCGACTGACTGGCCATAGGTACCTGCCAGTATCCTTTAGTAAAATCAAAGCGCGAGAAGTAGTTGCATCCCGTAAGCTTAGCGAACATCGTATCTGTGCGAGGGATCGGCTCACAATCTGGAAGTACGACCTTGTTCAGTTGTCGGAAGTCAATACACAAACGCATGGTGCCATCTTTCTTCTTGACGACTACTATGGGCGAGTGATAGGCTGATGTTGACCTTTCAATGACACCTAACTGCAGCATGTCCTTCACTTCCTCCTCGACGGCACCTTTGACAGTAAAAGGTAGCGGGTACTGTCGTACCTGTATGGGAGCCTCTGATGTAAGCTTCAACTCACAGTGAACAATGTCAGTCTTCCCAGGTACATCTGAGAAAACGTCTCTGAATTCTTTAAGAACCGCTGTGGCTTGCTGTCGTGCATCAGCGTTGAGCTCCGATGCTATGGTAACATTCGTCCAGTCCTGTGTCTGTTCTAGTGTGATATGGGGCACTTCATCGGACTGAACCTCGTCTGTGTCACTTGGCAACGTCGTGGTAACGCCTGCAACCGTTCGTTGGCTTAGTGGCTTGCGCTCCTCATACTTCATTAACATGTTGATGTGAAAGAGCGTAACCTTGTTGCCCAGGTTTACTAGGTAATCCAGTTCGCTGCGTTTCTCAATAACAGGGAAGGGGCCCTTCCAGGAAAGCACCAGCTTGTTAGCATCGGCTGGTAACAACACCAGCACCTGGTCACCAGGGACAAGTTCGCGCTGTCTCGCTTTCTTATCGTAGTACCCTTTCTGCAGCTTCTTCGCCTTCATCAATTCTTCGTGTGAGAGCGCACAGGTGCGTTCTAAACGTTGCCGCAGCTCCATCATATGCGTGTATGTCGTCTTGGTCTCGTCATCGAGGCGAGGGTTCGTCCAGAGCTCCTTGAGAACAGCCATTGGCCCTCGCACATATCTACCATATAATAGTTCAAAAGGAGAGAATCCAGTGCTACATTGGGGAAGCTCTCGGTAGGCGAACAGTAACGGATCAATGTAACGGTCCCAGGTTTTCGGACGCTCTTGACACATTCGCCCTATCATGCGTTTTAATGTCCCATTAAAACGTTCAATCAAACCATTGGCCATCGGATGGTATGGCGTAGTAGGCAGTTGTTTGAATGAAAGAAGTCGGCTGAATTCCTTCATAACTGCTGACATGAAAGACGTGCCGCGATCACTGATGATCTCTTTAGGTATGCCAACGCGAGAGAACATTTCCAGGAGACCTTCCGCAACCTGTCTCGATTCAATGGAGGGAAGTGCTACCGCGTCGGGGTATCGCGTCGCAAAATCTATCATTGTCAGTACGTAGCGATTGCCCTTTTCAGATGTTGGTGACATTGGGCCGATAATATCAATGCCAACTCTCGTAAACGGTGTCTCGATGATAGGCGTGGTGCCCAAGGGAGCGCGTCCCACCAGGTGGCGTGGCACCATCCGTTGACAAAATATGGGAAAAAAAATATGGGAAATATATTTGGAGAAAAAAATCCCTTGTACAAAAATTGGTAGAGACAAAAATTAAAGGTGAAAGTGAACGCTGGATGACAGAGATACACGAAAAAAAGGAGGCCGCGCCTAGGATTTTTTGGAGCCACATAAAGGCGCTAGGTAGGAAGTCGGTCACAACGCAACAACATATTCTAGATGAAGGAGGAAATCAATTGGAAGGGTACGAAGCGCTAGGTTACATCCAAAAGGTAACAGCCGATTCGTTTCAAAAGAGCGTCCAGGGGATCTCCCCGGTGAGTAAAAGTGTGGCGGAGAAAGCAACAGAGGAAGAGCTAGTACTTGATAAATTCAACTGGAAAAAGGCCGAAGGAAAAATTCCAAAGCGCACTGCCGCGGGTTTAGATGGGATTCCCGTTAGCCTCATTAACGAACTAGGACATAACACTAAAGAAGCATTGTTGAAAGCAGTAGAAAAAAGCTTAAAGGACGGACAAATACCGGACAGTTGGCGACAAAGTAGAATGAACTTAATCTATAAAGGCAAGGGAGAAAAGGACAAGATTCGCTCGTATAGACCACTAACCATTACATCGGTACTATACAGGTTGGCGATGCAAGCAGTAAAAATGAAAATAGAAACATGGGCCGAACATAACGATATTTTGGGAGAACTTCAGAACGGATTTCGAGTCGACAGGCGGTTAGACGATAACCTGTTTGTTCTCACTCAGTGTATAGAAATATCTAAAATAGAGAATAGGCCCTTGTACGTGGCTTTTCTAGACATCACTGGGGCATACGACAACGTTAATCAGGAAATTTTGTGGGATATATTGAAAGGAATGGGCATGGGCGACGACTGTATACAGCTTTTGAGGGAGATATACCGAGAAAATACAGTTTGCATAGAGTGGGAAGGAATGCGTAGCAAAGAGAACGTTGAGGTTAGCAGGGGTCTGAGACAGGGATGCCCTTTGTCCCCACTGTTATTCATGCTGTACATGGTGAGTATGGAAAAAGCGCTAGAAGGTAGCAACATTGGTTTTAATCTGTCACACAAACAGGGCGGCATGATGATTGAGCAGAAGCTTCCAGGTTTATTTTATGCGGACGATATCGTCTTATTTGCGGACAGTCGAGATGATATACAGCAGCTGGCGAATATATGCGGAAGGGAAGGTGAAGCTCTTGGACTAGGATTCAGTGTAACGAAGTGTGGATTGATGGTATTCAATGATCCCTGTGATCAGACGGTGTCCATACAAGGCCAAGAAATACCGAGGGTAAGTGAATACAAGTACCTTGGAGTATGGGTAAATGAGAGTGATAGATACATGGAGGTACAGGAAAAAGCCTCGGCAGCAAAAGGAAAGAGGAATGCGGCAATAATAAAGCACAGAGCGTTGTGGGGATACAATAGGTATGAGGTGCTTCGAGGTCTGTGGAAGGGTGTAATGGTTCCAGGGCTTACTTTTGGGAACTCAGTGGTGTGCATGAGGGCAGAGGTGCAATCGGGAATGGATGTAAATCAAAGGACTGTGGGACGCCTCGCGTTGGGTGCTCACGGGAAGACGACAAGCGAGGCTGTAAAGGGCGATATGGGGTGGGCAGGTTTTGAGGCGAGGGAAGCGCAGAGCAAAATAAGGTTCGAAGAAAGGCTAAGAAATATGAAGGAGAGTAGATGGGCAGAGAAGGTGTTCCGTTATTTGTATAGGAAGAGCGTGGACACACAGTGGAGAAAAAGAACTAGAAGACTCACTAGTAAATATACGGCTGGTATTGTGAGCCATATGTCAACAAAGAGCGTTAAGGGAAAAGTCAGGGAGGCGGAGAGCATTTACTGGATGGCAGCTATGGAGAAAAAACCGGCTCTGAGTAACTACCGAAAGGGCAAAAATGAAATAAGGAGGGAGGCATTTTACGATAATTCAAGGGGAAGCGCTTTACTGTTTGAAGCGAGATCGGGTTGCCTTAGAACGCGTAGTTATAAAGCAAGATTCAGTAAAGAAGAAGAACAATGCACATGCTGCGGGAAAGATAAGGAAACGGCGGAGCATGTTCTGATTGAATGTGGAGATATCCACCCAGGTGTACGTTTGGGCACGAGCCTACAGAAAGCCTTGGGTTTTAGGGACAACAATGGAAAGCTGAACACACCCGCGATTGAAATAAGTAAGAGACGGTTAGAGTATTGGTGGCAGAAAATTAGAGAGAAAGGACAAAAATAAATATTGGAAAAATAAAATATGGACAGTGTGCCGTAAATGGCAGAGAACTTAAGCTGAAAATTTACCTTTTTTTCCATTAAGATAGAATTTATCGAAGTAGAGGCATTAGGCCAACATAAAAAAAAGGGAAAAAGTTTTTTTTTGTTTTTTTGTCGAGCCTGGTGGCATACTTGTCACCACCCCGTTATAAAGGGGACGCTCATAGCATCCATCCATCCTTCCATCCATCCACAGATGTCGCAAGATTTCACGAAGCGTTTTGTGTCGGATTGGACACCCGGCCAGTAGAACTCTCCAGTGACCCTGCTTACTGTCTTCGTGATACCTTGATGGCCGGCTAAGATGCCTTCGTGGGCTAGTTTCAGCACCACCTCACGCAACTGTCGTGGTACAACAAGTTGCTCCAAATTAGTTCCATCTGGCAAGTTGTGCTGCGGAATAAGGTTCCGTCCCGAATGAAAAACACTGTTTCTCGATCGTTCGACATGATTTTCTGGCCAACCACCTCGAAACACTTTCGCAAAGTTTCGTCATCCACTTGATATTTTTTAAGCGCCTCACTTCCCACTTGTAAAGCAGGCAGAGTCATCACAGGTAAAGAAGTGTGCTTCTTCGTTTCTCCTGCTTTTCCCACGAGGACTTCTTCAGGTAGGGGCCACTTTTCCATGGCTTCATGCGGTGGCTCATACGCTTCCTCCGCATTCGATCTTGGTTGGGTTGCGTGCAAATTGCCAGATACATCCTGCTCACCATTGACAGCATTCCCTTTGCTAGAGTCTGTGCATGGTGCACGCCTTGTTTCCACGTGGCCATGGTCATGCTGTGGTGCTGACTCATTCATAGGTAACGTATCCGGCGATGCCGCGCCCTTGATGTTGCCCAAAATTACGTCGTATAATGGGTCGGTCATACACTTAACGAGTACTTCCCCAGTAAACAATGTACATTGCAAAAGGACTATTGCCTCTGGGAGGTATCGCACAGTACGGTCCAGTAAGTACACTGGGCTCGTCGTTCCCGTGAACTTCTCCTTCGGAACCAAGGATTGCCGCACGACGACCGTGTTGCAGCCGGTATCTCGAAGCACATGCACTGGTCTGTCCTCTAGGAACCCCTCCACAACAGGCATGTCAGCGACTCCAACGTTCGCGGATCGTCGACTTGATGTGGCATTGACGATGGGTATTGTTCCGCCGTCTTGGAGAACAATGTAGCCACTCTTATGGTGTTCAGGTGTCAAGTCTTCGCGTTTTTCCGATAGCATACATGATGCCTGGTCTTTGCCAAATTTTCTACCGGGGCATCTGTCACTGCTGTGTCCACTTTGTTTGCATACTCCGCATCGGCTGAAAGTATTCCCTTTCGTGCGGGACCAGCAGTCGGCTGCGCGATGGCCTGCCTTGTCACAAAGGAAACAGCGACTTGCAGGTTTCTCCGTCTTCTTCGCGGACTCCGGCTTGGACACCGAAGGTCCCGGATCCTTGGGAATCCGTTCTTTTCCTAAGTTTGTGAGCGCCTGTGCTTCCATGAAGTTATCGGCAGTCTCGCAAAGCGAACTCAGGGTTTTGCAACTTCTCTCCTTGAGAAAGATCCTGAGTGCCGGAGAACAACCCTTCATGAATTGCTCACTTATCATCAGATCTCGCAGGCTAGCAAAGCTTGTCTCCGTTTTTCCCACTTCAAGCCAACGGTCAAAGTAGCCGGAAAGTCTTGCAGCATACTGCAGACCAGTCTCGTTTTCTTCGGGCTTCGCTTTACGAAATTTTTCGCGGTAGCCTTCCGCAGTATAGCGGAACCTCTGAAGAAGCGCCGCTTTCAGTTGATCATAATTCAGCACAGCTGTTGGATCTAACCGGCCTATGACTGTTAGCGCTTCTCCTGTCATGCATAGGCTAAGCGAAAGAGCCCACTTTTCACGCGGCCACCCTTGACACGTGGCGACCCGTTCAAATCGCTGCAGGTACGCGTCGAGGTCGTCCCGAGCCTCATTGAAGGGCGGAATAAGTTTATGAGGACTGCAGACCTCTGTTATTCCTCTGGCGCTCATGCTGGATCCTCCTTGTTCGTCAGCCACCATTGGCTGTACCCTGCTTGCGCTCTCCTGAAGTCGAAGCTTCAGTTCGCGGATCTTCAGCTCTTGTTCCTGCACCTTCTGCTGCTGCTCTAACAGCTTCTGCTGCCTCTCAGCGTTTTCTTTCGCGATCTCGCGCTCCCTAGCACGCTCATCTCGAGCTTCAACGCACTCTCGCTCAACCCAGTCTCTGAGCTCCTCGTTCTCCAACCCTAGCTGTCGGCCAAGTGCAATAAATTTCTCCCTGTCCATGACAAAGGCTGCGTCTGAGTAATGGCTTTAGATTTTAATAAGCCATCCTGGCAGGCTCGCCAATTGTGGTGGTTCTTGGGCCCTCAGACGCAGAAACCCAAGACAAGGACAAGAGAAACATCTATTGACTTCACACACAAAACAATCACAACACTGTGGCTATCTGTACAACACACTGGCTCCGTAATTCAGTCATACAGTCCCTATGTCTACGCGCCCGCGAGTAACCCACGCGTCCTCACTACTCGGAAGTCTTAATTCCGTCGGGTGCCACTCACGCTCCCGCTGAAGACGATGGCGTCGACGACGCAACCTCGCCACGGGAAGGTTCCAAGTGCACGGGAGCTCACGAGCAGACCATCAGCTGCTCGTGCTGGACCAGGCGGCCCCACGCTGCGGCCGACGCAACACCGAGGTCGCACCTTCAATTGGCGGTTGTGCCGGACCGGCTCCGACGTGGCACCGTGGCCACGATCTCGGTGACTGGTTGTGCCGGACCCGAGTCTGGACAGGATCAGCCGCTTGCCCTGGCCCGCACGCTCGTCCGCCACAGGAACAGCATGTCAGGCCCGGCCCGGAACCGCCACTCGCCTCAGGAACATGCCACGCTCGTCCCGGTTGGGTTGGTGACACCCGCTCGTTGGTTCGGTCCCCTGAGGCCCAACGCCTAGCGCTCTTGCTAGCTGGCCGCGTTCTTCCTCTGCCCGTCGCTGTTCCGAAACTCACGCGCTCACGTTCGTCTGACCCCGTGCACACTTTCGTCTTCGTCGGTTATTTTCGGCTGTCGGTTTCACTTCCAGTTTCGATTTTGGTTGTGAGAAGCACTCTTACCACACATACTTTTTATGCACCAGGCGGTACCTCACACTTGAGGCGCTGCCTGGTGGCTAGGATGGAATGATATCATTGTTAAAAATTTGACTTTCCCAAGATAATGAAGAAGTCTCTTAAGGTCAATCACTGCATCAAGTGATAAAAACAGCGCTGAATGAAGTGGTATAAGATATCAATAGAGCTTCCTGAAATGGGTCAGTCGTGCTTGGTGAAGCACGAGACATTGTATGAGGACATGCAAAACAGTTAGACTCTCTCCACAGTGTATACATGTAGGTGAATCAGTACCTGTCAAAAGGTGTTTATGTGTAGCATAAGTGTGGCCTATTCTGAGCCGTGTTAGAGTGTTAGAGTGACTTCGCGAACCTGTTGAGTTTTTGTGGGATAACTTTTCTCAGCTGGGGTTCTACAAGGTGGAGTTTGTTGTCGACTTCTCGGTCCCATTCAACTTGCCAGTGGTTGCGTAGACCTCTACGTACAACAGGTTTTAGATCTGCACCCGGAACCGAGGTTATATCTATGGTTTGCCGACCAGCGGCTTCTCGTGCATTCTTGTCCACTATTTCATGGCCCGCAATTCCAGAATGACCTGGAACTCAGCAAATAACAATAGAAAGTTTTAGGTTGTAGGCTGCATATATTTCGTTAAGGAGCTTGTTGAAAGTAGGGTTCTTCTGGCCCCGCCGCGGTGGTCTAGTGGCTAAGGTACTCGGCTGCTGACCCGCAGGGCGCGGGTTCGAATCCCGGCTGCGGCGGCTGCATTTCCGATGGAGGCGGAAATGTTGTAGGCCCGTGTGCTCAGATTTGGGTGCACGTTAAAGAACCCCAGGTGGTCAAAATTTCCGGAGCCCTCCACTACGGCGTCTCTCATAATCATATCGTGGTTTTGGGACGTTAAGCCCCACAAATCAAAGTAGGGTTCTTGCTGTACTTGCCACAAGACAGGGCCCTGACAACACTTAAAGAATCTGTGTACATTATAGACTTTTGTATCTTGTGTTGTTTAATGTGTTTGTATAGTAAGCAGGATACCATAGGCTTCCGCTGTGAAAATGCTGGTATGTGTATGCATGGTTCTGGTGTCCGAGAACTTCTGTCCATTGGCTGCACAAGATACAGATGTTTGAGACTTTGAGCCATCAGAGAAGAACGCGGTTGAACGATATTTGTGTTCAAGGGCCAAGAAATGTTGCTCAATGAATGCACTTGGACAATTTTCCTTTATGATGTCTTTGAAAGACCAGTCACAAGTAACTGGACATTGCTGCCAGGGAGGGATGTGTTCGACATGGTCACTTTCCTCCAAGTCATTGAAAAAAATTGCAAGTTTTTCTACTGCAGGTCTTATTGCCAAAGGAAACGGTGGGGCGATAGAAGGTCGGTTTAGGTATAACTGGGTAGCAGACACATCGTTCATAAGTGTTTTGCATGGGTGCTGCTTCAGAGACATAATCTTAACTGCATAGTTGACTCCTAGATACGTGCGCTGATAGTCTAGAGGCCACTGATCTGACTCTGCATAAAGGCTGTGAATAGGGCTGGTACGGAAGGCACCAAGTGCCAGCCGGACACCTAGGTGGTATATAGGGTCCAACATTTTCACTGCTGTCCTTGAAGATGACTGATATACTATGCATCCATAGTCTATGCGTGACAGAACCAGGCTTCGAAACAGAGATATGAGACAGTGCCTGTCTGTCCCCCACGACTGATGCGATAAAATCTTTAAAAGATTCATGGTCTTGAGACAATTCAACTTCAGCTGTTTTATGTGCTGGATGAAGGTGAGTTTGGAATAAAAAATTACACCGAGGAATTTTGTTCATTCACGATGACTATGTTTTGTCCATTCATTAGTATGCAGGGGTCAGGATGCACACCTCGTCGTCTCGAGAAAAGCACACTAGTAGTCTTGTCAATGTAAACTTAAAACCATTCTCGTCAGCCCATTTTGCAAGTCGGTTAACACCTAACTGTATCTGGCGTTCGCATACAGTCAAGTTACACGATTTGAAACTAATTTGAATGTCGTCCACGTATACAGAGTGCGATATCGCGGATGGAATAACAGAGCGAAGAGAGTTCATTTTAACTACAGTGTGCAGCTTAATACTCCTCCCTGCGGCACTCCATTTTCTTGAAGAAATGTGCGCGATAACACAGTACCTATTCTTACATGGAACTTCCTTTCAGACACGTAATCTTTTAGGATGGTAATCAACCTGCCACATATTTCGAAAGACAGTAGATCTTGCAGGATTCCGTATCGCCAGGCAGTATCATACGCCTTCTCAAGATCAAAGAAAACAGACAGACAGTATTGATTGTGTACAAACGCGTCGCGTATATACGACTCGAGCAGGACAAGATTGTCGGTTGTGGATCTAGCTGTACGGAAATCAGACTGGCACGGGTCCAATATGCCGTTGTATTCCAAGTAATAGACCAAGCGACAGTTAATCATTTTTTCAAACACTTTGAGTAGGCAGCTTGTGAGGGCGATAGACCTGTAACTATTTACCGAAGAGGGATCTTTGCCCTGCTTAAGGATTGGTAGTACTATTGCCTCTTTTCAAGCAGAGGCTATTTTGCCGGTATTGAAAATCTTGTTGTAAAGTGCTAAAAGGAAGTTCAGGGTTTCATCAGGGAGATTTTTGATCATTTCATAAGTAATTGTATCAGAACCAGGAACAAAACTTCCACAGGAACCAAGGGCGAGCTTCAGTTCATTTAGTGTTAGTGGTTTATTGTATCCGGCTGATTCAGGCTTGTTCCGGCACAGAGGTACACTTTCAGCTATGCTTTTGTTGCGTAAGAACTAAGTGGTATAGTTTTCTGAGCTTGACATTTTCTCAAAGTGTTTGCCAAGAGCGTTTGCTTGTTGTACTATTGTATCACCGCAGTCATTCACCAAAGGGAAGTGATTTGGGCCTTGTCCTTTAAGTTTATGCACCCTATTATAAACCTTGCTGACGTCTCTGTAGGAGTTTATTGAGGATATATAGCGTGTCCAGCTTTCCCGTTTGGCTATACGGCGAACACGCCTGCCATTCGCTTTGCAACTTTTAAAGGTTATCAAGTTTTCTGCTGTTGGGTAGCGAGAAAAAGTCCTCCATGCTTTGTTTTGCCGTTTTCTAGCAATTTCACACTCCCGATTCCACCATGACTTTGTGTTAACCTTATCATTCCTGGACTCCGGTATGCACTTTTTTGCACAAGAAAGAACATATTCAGAAATATAGTTGGCCATCTCTTCTACTTCCAGAAGGTCTACCTCTTCGAGGTGTAGTGTACAAAGATCTCTGAATTTCACCCAGTTAGCAACATGGAAGTTCCACTTTTTAGGATAAGACGGCCGGTCATCCCGTTGTTTTGTTACTAAAAGAGTTTGGAAAACGGTCACTTCCACATGGATTATTAATAACTGTCCAATCTAAGTAAGGTAGGAGTGACGGTAACCCAATGGCTAAATCTATGCTTGAATATGTATTGTGTGTGGTACTGAAGTATGTTGGCTCGGCCTTATTGAGCAGACAGGCTCCAGATGCGAGAAGAAAGTTTTCTATTGCACGACCTCTCGCATCACACTTGGTATCACCCAATAGCAAACTGTGAGCATTAAAATCTCCAATTAACACATATGGTTCTGGAAGCTGATCAATAAGCTTTTTGAACTCTGTTTTATTGAATGGTTCGTCAGGGGCTATGTAGATCGAGCAGATAGATATAAGACGGTTGAACAGAATAGCGCGAACAGCCACAACCTCAAGAGAGCTTTGTAGCAAAATGTGCTGGCATGCTACGCTTCTTTGTGCAATGATGGCCACACCTCCAGAAGAGAAATTGCCACCATTTCGATCTTTACGAAAAACCACATATTGATTTAAGAAATTCACATGAGTCGACTTTAAATGAGTTTCTTGAACACAGTACATTTTTGGCTGATAGTCATTAAGCAAGTCTTTTATATCATCTAGGTTAATAAATAGGCCTCTGGCATTCCACTGTAGTACTTGTGTGTCCATTTTAGATGTGTTTTGTGTTGTGTGTTCAAGGATGTAAAGTAAGCTCACGGATAAAACAGAATGGTACTATAACCTTTCAGGTTATGGAAAACGAAACTTATTTTACAGGGCTTTTTGGAGGCCCTGTAATTTGTCTTTTGTCTTTTTTGGAGCGGTCGAGAGAAACGCCGCTCCTTCGGCGCTGCAGGCGCCGTTTGACTGGCGTTTGTGTCCATAGCTTCATGAGAAGCGTTGGACCGTCGCTCTGCCGAGCGATCCCTGGGCGTTGTTAGCTTCGGCTCAAGATACGAAGCTTTCCAACCCTCTACACTAGACGTCATCGGGGCTCCCACAGTCTGCCCGTTGTCCTGGCTCGTGCCACTGCATGTCGACACCCGTGGTGGGGCCTTGTTGACTGAGGCCGGAGCAGCCTTGGCTGCTCCCGCAGTAGGGGCAAGCGGCGGTCGCTCCAGCACGCTGTGCGTAGCTTGGGTGGCCACCTGATGCTGTCGTGGTGCTGCCCCCTGTTGCACCACTTCAGCAAATGATTTTGTTGCATAGAAAGGGGAGACCCGATGCCTTGCTTCGCGGAAACTGATGTTGTTGGCGACTTTAATGATAATAATTTCTTTTTCTTTTTCCATGCTGTACAGGATCTAGAATACGCCGCGTGTTCTCCATCGCAGTTCACACAGTGGGGTTCGGCCTTGCAGTCATCATCTGCAGAGTGGCCTGTGATACCACACCGTGCACAGGTAAGCTGCCCACGGCAACTATGAGAAGCATGTCCGAATCTTTGGCACTTAAAGCAGCGCCGCGGATTCGGAATGTAGGGTCTCACAGGCAGTGTTAGGTAGCCGGTAACAAATTCTTGCGGTAGTGTGGAGCACCCGAAGGTCACAATTATGTGCTTGGTTGGAGTTTCTTTGTTTTCTCTTCTCACTACGATACGCTGCACGTGAATGACATTTTCGTCCTTCCAGCCAGCCAGAAGCTCATCATTTGTTAGGTCTTTTTAGTCATCGTCTGACACAACGCCTTTGACAGTGTTCATCGTTCGGTGCGCAGAGACGGTTACGGGCTTGTCCTCAAATGCTACTAATTTTTCTGGTTTCTGAAACTCTGTCTTGTCTTTAACTTCTACCAGCAAGTCTCCGCTTGCCATCTTTGTAGCCTTATAGCCAGTTCCGATAGTCTCGATTAGGCACCTAGACACGAGGAATGGGGAGATGTTGCGAGCTTTTTTGTCCGAGTTTTCGCAATGAATAACGTGGTACTCAGGGAAATGGTCTTGTTTTTCCGAAATCGGCATTACAATTGCTTCGGTGCGCCACCTTTTGAAGGGGCGATCAATGGATAGGGGGTTTCGTGATCCCATAGAAAAGTGCAGTTCCTTCAGTAATGGCGCCTACCACCCACCACGGAGCACAACAAGCGGACTTGGCAGAACATGTAAACATGTCTGCACAACGCCAGTAGTACGTCAATGCCATAACCTAATATATCTATCCAAGTTTGGATATTTACACCAGGTTAACCCTTGCCGCCAGGAAACATTGGAAGTAAATGAAGTGAGGAGAAGACAGGAAAGATGTAAAGTGAGAACAAAAGACGAAGATGTAGTGAGAGAGAGATAGGAAAAGGCGACTGCCGATTTCCCCTGGGTGGGTCAGCCCAGGGGTGCCGTCTACGTGAAGCCGGGGCCAAAGGGGTGTGTTGCCTCTGCCGGGGGGCTTTAACGGTCCAATCACCCAGCGTCGGCTCGACCCCCAGGATCCCCTTTTCCCCGGACACGGCAAAGCCACGCACGGCTAGGCGTGGGAGGGAGTATATATATATATATAAGTGGTTATATCAGAAGAAAAGAAAAGAAAGGTGCCGACCCGTAACTGTCTCTCCTTACGAGGACACCTCAACAGGTCAGCAGAGGAATGGGATATGGGGAATAAAAGATATAGGGAGAAGGAAGGAGGGATAAAAAGAATAGAAGGAAAATAGAGTAGAAACTCCCCCGTTAGCTCGGGTCCGTGGTGTCGCTACACACCAAACGCCTACTTGCGCAGGCGCCCCTGCGGGGACATAGATACATACATACATACATACATACATACATACATACATACATACATACATACATACATACATACATACATACATACATACATACATACATACATACATACATACATACATACATACATACATACATACATACATACATACGGAGGAGCGAAACACCCACGCCCTAAGGAACTTCGCCCCTAAAAGTGACGCTATTCATGTGCTTGGTCACACCTTTTTTGTGAGACCGAAAATGTGTTTCGGCTCCTTGTCCCTTTGCAGGGATAAAAAATGGGCTGCCTGATCGTCCTGCTGGTTTGAGCATGATCTGCCAGGCTTTCAGCGCCCGATAGATTTTCAGTGTTCATGAAATCTGCACCACCAGGGTGCTCAACAGTGCTAGTGCCCGGCGAAGTTACTGGCCTCCTCAAAAGAGGCTGGCTATTCGGCACCGTCATTGACACCTCTTTTGCCTTGACGTTAGATCAGCTGGCACGAATACTGGTCGAGGCTTTAAGGCCTCCCTGAAAAAAGCCACTTGGTGCTTTCTTTTCGCTTTTGTCTGGAAACAACAAGGTCCTGGACTTTGACCTGTGTGCCTGGAGACCGTCGGCGGTGACATCCCCCTCTGCACCACTTCAGCGTAGGTGCACTTTTGGGCAAGCACCACTCGCTTGCGCGCTTGTAGATATCGTATCTTTTCTTTGATTTTCAGTTTAAGCATGTCCTTTTCTTTGTGCCATTCGGGGCTGGAGCATGAGTAGACTACATGAGGCCCCTTGCAGTTCACACAGCTTAAGGCGTTGGTGCACTCGCCATTATCATGTTCATTTTGCCCACACTTCAGGCAGATTGGATTACCCTGGCACATATGAGAACCATGCCCGCACCTCTGCCTCCAGAAGCACCTGCGATGATTAGGTATTTAGGGCCTCACACGCAGGCATAGATACGCTACCTTAACTGCTGTAGTCGTGCTTTGGAAGGTTAGTATTACATTCCTTGTGTAGGTTTTCTTATTATCTCTACAAATGAAGATTGCTCATGTGGCAAGTACACTTTGATCCGCTAGAGCTTCCTCAAGTTCTGCGTCGGTGCACTTAAGCAGTTCATTGTCGGATACTGATATCCCGCGTTATTGAGAGCTCGGTGAGATGTTACACAGACTTCGTAATGCTCAATTTTTCCAATGTGTCGGATTTTGTCACTTTGTTCTTTGTTTTCCAATTCTACGAGGAGGTGCGAACACGAGGAGATATCCTGAACATTTTGCACTGTAATTCATAGAGAGTTTACCAGCGTAAACGACAGCACAGGAGAGGACAGAAGAAGAGACGAGACAGAGCGCTGAACTGCCAACAATTTATTTCTCGTGAAAGTATTCGCTTTTATACAGTTACCAGTCACACTAGTCATGCGCGAAGCACAATGACAATGCATAAGTACATCACATTGACAAGCAAAGGAACAACTTTTCCTTATCGGTGAGCGCGCCAGAAGGGGTGCTAACACAAGCATCATTCATTGAGCAAATCTTTTCTGCTTCTATGATCTCGCGTGCGGTACGATCCCTGCGTCTAGCAACAATGGAACACTCTGAAAATATTGGCCGGCCGCCACACGTCCCGCAGTGAACGGACAGCCATCTTTGTTTATAGTGATCCACATTGTACATATGTGTCCTCAGCCTCTCATTTATACAACGACCTGTTTGACCGACGTAATACCTTCCACACGATAAGAGCAGCTGATACACCACATTACAGATGCAATCTCTGAATTTATTTGCATGTTTTGTAGTGCAAGCGACCGTGGGTCTGGACGGAGGAACAGACAGCTTCCACAGGCGACTCAATTTTTGAGGGGCCGTAAAGACCACCTTCACATTTACTCGCTTTGCCACTTTCTTAAGATTGTGCGCTATCTTGTGCATATATGGAACCACGGCGAAAGCCTGTCTAGCTGTGACAGAAAAAGCGAACACCTTCACAAGAAATAAATTGTTGGCAGTTCAGCGCTTTGTCTCGTCTCTTATCCTGCCCCCTCCTTCCCTGTCGTTTGCGCTGGTAAGCACCGTTTATGATGTTATACCAACATGCCCAATCCCACTGTCTCCTTTTCACTGTAATTGCTTTCGCGATCAAAATTGGCAATATGCCATGAATATTAGTCTTATATAAAGACTATATAAAAAGACTTAAAGACTCATATAAAGACTATATAATCACCATCTTTAGCGAGTAACTTTGGTTTGCTTCAGTGCGACCCCTTTCAAGGGACCGAACATTGTTGACAAGAGGGGAGTATTTTTTCATAGATGGGCATGATCACTCGGTAGCTAAGCTGGCTGTCCAATATGGAGTCTAACAAGGGAAACCTACACCGATGTTAGCCATACTTTGCTACGTCAGGGCAATAGGGTTAACCCAATGGTCCTGACGAAGTGTGTTGTAGGTCAGTCTCCCAGGGTTAACCATAACCGCCACGAAATTTTCAAGTAAACGGAAAAGAGAGCATTACTCGACAGATAAAAAGTGAGACATAAAGACGAAGATGTAGAGAGAGAGGTAGAAAAAAGGCTTCCAATTTCCTCTGGGTAGGTCAGCACAAGGGTGCCATCTACGTGAAGTCAGGGACAAAGGGGTGTGTTGCCTCTGCGGGATACTTTAAAGGTCCTAGTCACCCAGCGTCGCTCAGCCCCCCGGATCCCCTTTTTTCCAAACACGGCAATGCCACGTATGGCTAAGCACAGAAAGAGTTTAAACCCCCAGTTAGTTCAGGTACGTGGTGTCGCTACACACCAAATGGCTGCTTACGCAGACGCCCCTGCGGGGCGGCCAGCCTAGATTACCTGGTTTCGTCATCGACGTGCCATGTGCAGAGTGGGGTGAACGACCTCGTGACATGGCTGAATACCTCACCGGAGCGCAGGCGACGCTTCCAGGAGGTTGTCGTTCACCCTCGAACGGCCGCTACATGTCGCTGCACCATCGTCAGTACACGGGCCCAAACCAGGGCCGGTTGCCTATTCCATATCAGAAAAATGAAGGGCAGCAACTAATGGTAGTGTGGTCATTCTACGAGGAATCGTTTAGGCATTTCAAAACCTTGGTCCTTATAAGGACGCCCATTTGATGTCGTTACCACCATCATTCACTCTATTGGCTCGTTGGATTGAAGGATCCTTTGGGCTGGCTTGGACGGTAGGCGCTACATTTACAGGAAATTGATATTCACGTCAATTACCACTCAGGCCGCCAGCATACCAGCGCAGACGCCATTTCTCGTTTGCCCCTTCCTTCAGCCGTTGCACCTGTTTTCTTTGCCGAAGCTACCATCGACAGCATCGATACCGCTGACATGCCTTCGGAACAGCGCAAGGACCCTTAGGTAGCCTCGCTCATGAACGTTCCCTCCTCGTCTTGGGTGACACCACGCCAGCGTCTACCTAATGCACTACGTCGAAGGGTTCTCAATTATGCGATACGGGATGCCATGTGGCGCCGTCGCAACTAGCAGCCGGATAGTAGGAAATGACGTTTTGTTATACCTAGCCATCTGCGCTCCAACATGTGCGCGTGCTTCCACGCAGACCCTCAAAATGCCCACGCTGCACGTTTTGAAAGCATACGACCGGCTTCGCTAGCGATTCTTCTGACGTGGAATGTACTCGTACGTTTGCAAGTACACTCGTTTCTGCACTGAGTTTCTGCAATGGAAAACAACTTGTCACGCCTCTGACAAAAAACAACCATTGCTGTGTACAGCTCAGCCGTTTGATAGAATTGGCATCGACCTCTACGGCCAACTACCTTGTAATCCTGCTGGAAACCGCTGGATTATTGTGGCCGTCGACCATCTCATCCGTTACGCTGGAACCGCCGCTTTCCTAGCCGCTGCTGCTCGTGATGTCGCATTGTTCACCTTGCGTAGCTTTGACCTCCACCATGGCGTGGCACGGTAGCTCCTTAGTGACCTTGGGCATGCGTTTCTATCACAAGTCGTCCAGGCACTTCGCAGTGAATGCAATAGTATTCATCGCACCATTACGAGTATCACCCGCAGACAAATGGTTTGACGGAGCACTTTAACCACACGCTCGGTGGTATGTTCTCTATGTACATATCGCCCGACCATTCTAAATTTGACTTGGTGCTCCCTTTGGTGATGTGTGCATATAATACGACCCCGCAAGCAACTTCTGGGTTTTCGCCTTTTTTGTACTGTGCAGACGTGAGCCCTCTTCTACGCTTAACACGATACTTACTTACCGCCCAGTTGCTTCAGATTACTGCCCAGCCTCCGAACTTGTTCAGTGTGCCGAAGAGTGCCACCAATTATCACGTTCGTTTACGTCCGTCGCAAAAGGTTTCCAAAAAGAACGGCTTGACGGACAGCAACTTGTCATGCCTCTGGCGAATAACAACCATTGTGGTGTCCAGCTCGGCCATTTGAGAAAATCGACATCGACCAGAGGTTACAAACCTGCTCACAACTTTCCCGCAGGCTCATTTGTACGGCTTTTGGTTCCAATCCAGTCTCCCGGCTTCTCCTGAAAGCTTCCACCCAAGTACAATGGCCCATATTGCATCAATCAATGCACATCACCGGTCAACTTGTCGTTGAAACAGTGACACCTGCCGATGACAGACGATGCCGTGGTCATGAGACAGTCCACATCAACCGCTTAAAACCTTACTATGCTTGTGCTTGCTTCACCACGAGTCGCCAGGGTGGCTCCTGTTCCCCACCGGGGAAAATGTAGTGGGGCAGATAGAGAGGCAGTATCTAGTTGGGGCAGCTAGAAGACGACTGCGACGATGAGCTGAGCCCATGACAGTGACTGACAAAACTGAAACCAGGCAGTTGGTTTTTGTCAATGAGGCCCCTTATATTTACGAGGGATCCTCCGCAGAAGACGTGGCAAAGTCTCAAGAATGAAGGTAAACAGTGCGAAAAACGACGACAGAAAAGTAAAAAGACACAAAACGAGCGCTGTCAGCGCTCGTTTTGTGTGTTCCTACTTCTCTGTTTTCGTTGTTTGCGCTGTTTACCTGGAAAAATAAGTTGTTATTGACTTGTCTTGCCCAATTTTGGATACTACGATGCCTCAAACCTTGCCGCGCCATGAACGTAGCTGGGAATTTGATATTTCGCGCACAGCAGAAGACTTGACGACCTGACTTCAAAGCAGTGGTACAAACCGCTGTAGCGGTGATCCGATGCCACCACCCAGCTTCTACATCAAGCGACGAACTAGCGATCTCGACGTGCTCAACGACTGCTACAGCTTCAAAATTCTCGTAGACACTAGAGCCCACTATTGCGTCATCAGTGGGACGTTCGCTGCGATGTTGAATAATGTTAGGAGCACTTGGAAAGGTCCGAAATCCGTAGAGTTGGAGGTTATTTAGCTATGCCGGCAAAGGTCTGCAACGAGTACAAACACGTGAAAAAAGATACAAAGGTCGCCTTCGTTGACAAAATTGGGGAAGCCACTAATCTTTTCGCCCTCACAGATTTTCCAGAACCTGCTCCCAGAAATGAAGTCCCTCGTATAGCTTTTGACGTGAATCCGAGCCTTCCAAAGCATAAGCAAGAAGAGCTCGAGACCCTGACGCTTCAATGCAAGGGCTGCTTTTCGTCATCGTCAAAAGTTCGCCTGACCGTAGTCACGAGACATCGTAATATAATAAAGCAAAGCGCAAAACCACTAAAGCAGAGCCCCGACAGTTTTTCGACGCAAAAACGCGAGGCCGTAAAGAGACAAGTCGACAAGCAGTTTGGCAGCAGTGCGCAACGACATCACATCGTTTTACATTTTGTATAAATGCGAAGCATTTTTTGGCAAACTTCGGTAACTTTGATCATATCTATCTATCCATCTATCCATCCATCCATCCATCCATCCATCCATCCATCCATCCATCCATCCATCTATCTATCTATCTATCTATCTATCTATCTATCTATCTATCTATCTATCTATCTATCTATCTATCTAGCAGCTTACGACTTTTAGCTCTCCTGGCTGTTTGGATAATGCTATCGATACCGTACTTGGTATGACATATTACCGTATGGCGAACATATTTGACCAGTGATACCATGAAAATCATGGCATGTATGCCATAAATGTCATGATTCCCATGTCATAGTCTTGCTGCTCTTGCAGTGGTTTCATTCACATGACATGATGTAAAACTGCCCCCTCTGTGGTGGTCTACTAGATAAGGTACTCGGCTGCTGATCTGCAGGTCGCGAGTTTGAATCCCGGTCGCGGCGGCTGGATTTCCGATGCAGGCGGAAAACTTGCAGGTCCAAGTACCTAGATTTAGGTTTCGTTGAAGAACCCCAGGTGGTAAAAACTTCTGAAGCCCTGCACTAAGGCGTGTATCATAATTATATGGTGGATTGGGCCGTTAAACCCCACATATCAATGTTTCAAAACTCGTATGGTATGACATGACTGCATAGCGAACACCAGCGACTGACTCTACCATCAAAATCATGTTATGCATGTCATGAAACAACATGGCTACGTGTCACGATCATGAGGCGCTCGCGATGGTTTCGCTAGCTTTCCATATACCAAATTTGGTATTACAGGACATGAATGGATGATGAAGGTATTGGACGGGTCCGAACATGATATCAGAAGCGTTTTCTGTAACAAAAGGACCCCATGCCCTGCTCTTGATGCACTCGCGGCCGTTTCGCTACCTTCACATGTACCAAATTCGGTATTACGGAACGTGAATGGGTGACGAAGGTATGACTGGCTCAAACAAGATACTCATGAAATGCATGAATTGTAACAACATGACTACATACCACGCTCATGATGCGCTCGCGACGGTTTCGCTAGCTTCACATGTACCAAGTTCAGTATTAGGTTACGCGAACAGACGACATAGGTAGATGAAACGTCCAAACATGATAATCATGGCATGTGTGTCATACAACAACATGACTACGTCCCACACTCTTGATGTGCTCGTGGCTGTTTCGCTACCTTCATATATGCAAAAATTTGGTATTACGTCACATGAATGAATGATGAAGGTATGTGACTGGTGTAAACATGACAATCATGAGATGCGTGTCATGTGAGAACTGTAATACACGCGACACTCAAGGTGCCGATACACTTTGACGTGAGCCGGTGCGCGTGTGCGCCGGCTCACGCGTGCACATGCCGGTGATGCCATGACATGCGCCGGTTATGCGCATGTCGTGGTAACGCCGGTGATGCCGGTGATGCACGCTGGTGATGCCACGCCGGTGATGCCACGACATGCGCCGATATTCCCCTAGTAGAGATCAGTACATCTGCCCACTTACCACTAATGGGGATGTGCCTGCGATATAGTTGCGGCAACGCGTCGCGCTGCTTTGCTTTGACGCATGCGTGTTTCAGCGCACATGGCGTCCCTCTGTCTCGAAGAGAGGCACACGCAGTGCTGCCTAAGTATTTCGCGCCGGTTGCCACCGGGCCGCACCGACGGATGCCTGTCGCGCCTGGCGCCAGACTACAGAGTGCTCGCGTTTTGCATTCGTGGCGTCGCTGCGTCCAGCGTGCGCGCGCATCAACGTTGCGTGGGAGTATAATGGCCTTATAACGCGCTCACCACCGTTTTGCTAGCTCCGCACGTACCAAGTTTGGTATTACGAGAAGTGAATAGATGACGAAGGTAAATGACATGTTCAAATCTGATCATCATATTTTGCGTTTAATGTAAAACATGACTACTTGCTACGCTCATAGCATTCTTGCGGCCATTTTACTAGTTCCACATACACAAAATTTCGTATTCATCATCATCATCATCAGCCTGACTACGTCCACTGCAGGACAAAGGCCTCTTCCATGTTCCGCCCGTTAACCCGGTCCTGTGCTTGTTGCTGCCAATTTATACCCGCAAACTTCTTAATCTCATCTGCCCACCTAACCTTCTGTCTCCCCCTAAGCCGCTTCTCTTCTCTGGGAATCCAGTTAGTTACCCTTAATGACCAGCGGTTATCCTGTCTACGCGCTACATGCCCGGCCCATGTCCATTTCCTCTTCTTTATTTCAACTATGATATCCTTAACCCCCGCTTGTCCCCTAATACACTCTGCTCTCTTCTTGTCTCTTAAGGTTACACCTACCATTTTTCTGTCCATTGCTCGCTGCGTAGTCTTCAATTCAAGCTGAACCCTCTTTGTAAGTTTCTAGGTTTCTGCTCCGTAACTAAGTACCGGCACGATACAGCTGTTATATACCTTCCTCTTGAGGGTTAGTGGCAATCTTCCTGTCATAATTGGGCAGTGCTTGCCGAATGTGCTCCACCCCATTCTTATTCTTCTAGTTACTTCAATCTCGTGGTTCGGCTCCGCGGTTATTACCTGCCCTAAGTAGACATAGTCTTTTACAACTTCAAGTGCACTATTACCTATCTCGAAGCGCTGCTCCTTTCCGAGGTTGTTGTACATTACTTTCGTTTTCTGAAGATTAATTTTAAGACCCACCTTTCTGCTCTCCTTGTCTAACTTCTTAGTCATGAGTTGCAATTCGTCCCCTGAGTTACTCAGCAATGCAATGTCATCGGCGAAGCGCAGGTTACTAAGGTACTCTCCATTAACTCTTATCCCTAACTGTTCCCATTCTAGGCTTCTGAAAACTTCCTGTACGCACGCGGTAAATAGCATTGAGGAGATTGTGTCCCCCTGCCTTACACCCTTCTTGATTGGTATTCTGTTGCTTTCTTCATGAAACACTATGGTAGCAGTTGATCCCCTGTAGATTTCTTCCAGAATGTTTATATACACTTCATTATACGGCCTGATTCCGCAGTGTCTGCATGACGGCTGATATTTCTACTGAATCAAATGCCTTCTCGTAATCTATGAAGGCTATGTATAGTGGTTGGTTATACTCTGAGCATTTTTCTATTACCTGATTGATAGTATGGATGTGGTCAATTGTTGAGTAGCCTGTTCGAAATCCTGCTTGTTCCTTTGGTTGATTGAATTCTAATGTTTTCTTTACTCTGTTAGCAATTACCTTTGTAAATAGCTTGTATACTACAGAGAGCAAGCTGATCGGCCTGTAATTCTTCAAGTCCTTGTCATCTCCTTTCTTATGTATTAAGATGATGTTAGCGTTTTTCCAAGACTCTGGTACTCTTCTCGTCAGGAGATACCTCGTAAACAGGGTGGCTAGTTTTTCTAACACAATCTGTCCTCCATCTTTCAGCAGATCTGATGTTACCTGATCCCCACCAGCAGCTTTGCCTCTTTGCATTATCTCCAAAGCTTCTCTGACTTCTTCTATCATTACTGGTGGGGTGTAGGTATCGTAATTAAACTGAATAAAAGATACAAGATGAAGGTAGTACAGGTTTACGCGCCTACATCTAGCCATGATGACGCTTCAGTTGAAAGCTTCTATGAAGACGTGGAATCGGCAATTAGTAAGGTAAAAACACAGTATACTATAGTGATGGGCGACTTTAATGCAAAAGTAGGGAAGAAGCAGGCTGGAGACCAAGCAGCAGGAGATTATGGCATCGGTACTAGAAACGCCAGAGGAGAGCTACTAGTAGAATTCGCAGAACGCAATAATTTACGGATATTGAATACCTTCTACCGAAAACGAGAAAACCGCAAGTGGACATGCAGGAGCCCTAATGGCGAAAATAAGAACGAAATAGACTTTATAATGAGTGCACACCCAGGAATCGTGCAGGATGTGGAAGTGGTTGGCAAGGTACGATGCAGTGACCATAGAATGGTACGGTCTCGAATTCACCTAGACTTGAAGAAGGAACGACAGAAACTGATACGCAAGAAGCCAATCAATGAGCTAGCCCTGAGAGGAAAAGTACAGGAATTCAGAGTGTCGCTGCAGAACACAGGGGGGGGGGGGGGGGGGGTGTCCCAATAATTCTGTTCAACGTATGCGCAGTAGCTTGAAAGGCCAGAGATTCCATGTGCAATCGTGGTAACAACTTTTTTTCCGTGGAAATGATTAAAGATTTATCCAAGTCGATGGCATGGCCATGTAACACCGCAGTGTTTCATAACAGGTACATCACACTATGAACGCGTGTTGCGTACTTCTTGAACAAGCAAAGCATTTTAATGTTCGTTCCTACATTGTCCAACGTATCCATTGAACACGGCTAAAATTCACACAGTGACTAGGTAACCATAGGAGACTAAAGCGTGCCTCTAAATAGCCAATGGTCGTCGCAGAACCAGTGGCGATCAATCTAGACATAGCCTAGACGCATGGCCACCACCTGCACCTCCGTCCTTGTATCCTGTTTCTGCGGATTAACGGGAGGGTTCTCTAAACGGCGTTAAATTGAAAAGCAGCGCTGGTTTCATGAAATGAAAACAGACACCCTTCTAATTGAGTGTAACCCGTGAGCATAGAGCACGGTATTCTTATGGCCTTGCGTGTTGATTGGGCTGTCATTTTTCTTCTCTTCGCCAGTGCCCACCGTACTATACAGCTTGAGTACAGTAGGTTCCTAGGCTCCAGCAGATTCGGATCTCTTGCAGAGGCATCGTAATTATAAGTGCTGTAATATGGGCGGCGCAAATATACAGCAAAACAAGTCAACTTGAAAATATATACGCCCAAGCATTCTCTTCGCCTCTCGTACGCCTTGGCTTGACATTTCTAAGCAAATACTAAGTCATATGAAAGCGCAAAACAATTATTTTCCGCCACATAGACGCTTCGCCAACAGCGCGACAGCCTTTTCGACTGAAGAAAATAACGCCAAGGTGCGGAGAAAAGAGCGGGCCACGCCCACCTCTGATAACACGCGCTCCGTGCGATTGTGATGGCCGGAGTAGAGTGTACTAGAAGTGTTGAGTGGCGTGACAGCACCTCGCCGCCTGATCCCTTCGGCGTTGCCCGCAGCGGCGCCGCTGCCGTCTGATAGTACTGAAACAGCTACGCACCACGCGCAGTAACTGCTAGGCGCTTCGGCTCTTTCGTCGCGCTTTCTTGGTGTAGATTTCTTCGTACATGCTCATTATTAATATCTAGCACATGATTTCATAGCCCTTGAAGTATGACGCGCCAATATACTGAACTTGAGCTCCATAAAAGCCCTTGTGAGTGATCGAAAATAATTCAAAAAGGATTTGTCTTACCCTTGTTTCTTCTCTATTAACTCTTTCCTTATTGGTTAGGCGTCTACAATATTCAGAATAACATATCCGGTTTATTTGAAGTTAGGTGTGTCAAAAAGCTTTGATATTGAAAAACAAATACTGTGTCACACGCACGCCGAACAAGAAAGCGATAAGTAACAAGGGAAAGGAAGAGAATCTGAACTCCCTACACTACGGAATGTTTTCGTAACTTAACTTTTCAGGGTATTCTAAAATATTTATACGCATTCGCAGTGACCCCGAAGTGCCAAAGCTAGGCGTTCTGCTGCACACCACACCCCTTCAAAAAAAAAAAACCTGCCATGGGTAGCCCTGCACCAGTAGTTTACAGTTGGCGAAGCTGAATATAGCGTGTCTCTACAAATGCGCACTGTATATTCCACTTTTTCGACAGTAGTAGGTCTCTTGATTGATCATTGATATGTGGGGTTTAACGTCACAAAACCACCTTATGATTATGAGAGACGCCGTAGTGGAGGTTTCCGGAAATTTCGACCACCTGGGGTTCTTTAACGTGCACTCAAATATGAGCACACCAGTATGAGGTCTCAAAAGTAGTTCAAGTCTAACGTAGTCGGACGAGAAATACACCACCTAAAAATAGTGCCTGTGCTAAGTGGTATTGCATGAATATATATGTGTATATATATATATATATATATATATATATATATATATATATATATATATATATATATATATATATATATATCCTGCTCACGGCAAGGTATATTTTCACCCACTTTTTTTCTTATTATTTACGTTACATTGAATCTAATAACTTCTATACATTTCTTGGCACAATTGTCTGTTAGATGTCATTAATATTGTGTCGAAACACGGAAAAACGAGCCCTTCGGTATACACTTGTTTGTCTTTATATATATATATATATATTGTAACGACGAGAAATAAGAGACAACGCCTTTGCTGCAGGCCGGCTGTTCTTATTCTGCTTCCTCTTCCTCCGCTTCCCTAACCCTGCCTGCGCCCTTGCCTGAGCCCCACTATTTAATATCATTACACTCGGCCCCGACTGCGAGCCTCGTGGGCTACCGACAATGTCTCCGGTGGGCGGCATTGACTATTCCGGGGTGGCCGGGCTCGGCCAAGCTGATATTTCACATGGAAGTTTGTTGAAGGAGATTCCGGAGGACGACACTGGCTGTGACGTGATGGTCGGTGCAGGCGTCGTCCACGATGGGGCCAACGCTGTTGACTTGGACAAGATGCCGCTAGCAGGAGATACAGACTCCTGCAAAGTGGCCGCGTTGGTTTAATCTCGTCGGTTTGAGCATCCTGTCGCAGTCGTGTTACAAATGCTGGAAATAGTCCACGCTGCACCGTCACCTGCTGCACTGAGCGTCGACGCCTGCGTTGCTTGCGGTGTGGCAAGGGGCGTCGGGGTGTCTTTGTAGTCATCTGAGAGCCGAGTTCAGGTTGCAGCTTGAGAGGCAACGCGTGCTCTTGCAGCACTGCCTTTGTCGGACTCATGCTCAAGCTGCTTATTCCTATAGTTTCACGTGCAGTAGAGCCTTCATTGTCAGATGACCTGTCACTAACCGGAAGTATTACCTTCTCTGGTAGGTCTTTGCTGACAGTGACTTTGAAGGAAGCGGCGCTTAGCGTGTGGCAGACGTCCGCACACTCGGCCACAGACTGACGTGATATCAGGAGATGTCGCTTCGAAGTGAGGGTCAGCACTGTAGGGTTGTTCGTCCCAGGGTAGGTGGTTAAATTGGCTGTCGGGAAGCTGCAAAATACAGCTGAAGCCGCGAGGGTGGTCTCCTTCTCGGATCTATTCTCGGTAGCGGTCGCGTAAGACTGGGTGGTCGTGGAGAGGTGATGGTGACTCCGTCCAAAAGCAGCTATGAGCTTGTCACTCCAGTCCACCCAGGACGTCTGCCGCACGCCTTCGTATCGATGCCAAGCCGCGGCAGCATTCCGAAGGCGGTCTATGGCCATGCCCCACTTCTTTTGGTCCGTCCACGCTGCGTGATCTCCGACAGCGTTGACGGTTGCCACCCATTCCTTGGCATCGTCCTGGAAGCCGCGAAACTCCGGTAGCTCGAAGGAAATCGGCGATGGCGGGACTGCGGGCAAAACTCCGAAATGTGCCCACGCCAAGCAGTTCACTTGCTCTGATACCTCCGTGAGAGAACGTCCGAGATTGCGACGGTTCTCGGGCGAGCTTACCTCGAAGTTTTGTGAGGCGGCCGCAGCCAACATGGCATTGAGTGCGCACAATGTTGGCAAGATGGCAGGACGTAGCTGGGAGCTCGACGCTATGAGGGCGTTGGTCGTGACGCGGAGTTGCGCGATGGTATGCTGCAGCTCCGCTGCGCTGTCGTGCGATCCGCACGAAGAGCCAAGGCCCGCCTCTGCGGAGGATACAGTGACTGCGGTACTCGAGGTGGTACAATTGCTGACCAAGGACGCGTGGACGGCGTCCCTTGGAAATCCAGCTGTGGTAGGAATCGTGGACATGGGTTCCAGGGCGCTGGAAGCGTCAACGACGTTCCCAGGCAAGCGGAACCCATGTGATGAGTTGTGACCTGGTACTGTGGCGTAGATGAAGCGGTCTTGCGCCGCCGGGTAGGCCTCGACGCCGTACACGGTGGGTGCTTGAAGCGCCGACAGGTTGCCAGGTATGGAGGAGGCATGTACGCCATCCCTAGGTGAGAGAGGCCCGTGCGCATGGTTGCCGCGACGTGTCGCGTCCCAGGACAAGTTTCCCGGAACCACAACGGAGGCCTGGACGCCATCCGTCGGTACTGGGATCGATGCTGGCCGCGACGGACGCCTTGCGGGTTCCATCAGCGAAGAAGCGTGACGGCGTTCCTTATGGTGAACTGGTACCGGTAACGGGTGCTGGAGCCGCCGAGGAGGCCTTGACGCCGTCCCCGAACGGTGGTGTCAGTAAACAGCTGCCGAGGAGGGCTTGACGCCGTCCTCAAGCGACGCTTACCGCGGCTGCACGTCGGCGGGCGTTGTGGATGACGAAACCGAGACGTAAGCCGTTTTCTTCGTCGACTGCGCCATTGTAACGACGAGAAATAAGAGACAACGCCTTTGCTGCAGGCCGGCTGTTCTTATTCTGCTTCCTCTTCCTCCGCTTCCCTAACCCTGCCTGCGCCCTTGCCTGAGCCCCACTATTTAATATCATTACAATATATATATATATATATACCAAAAACAAAAGTGATGCTGGGTCCGGGAAATATTATTCGTATAGGAAAGAAGACGCACGTACGAAGTTATTTTATTTGACGTTTCGGCCGTGGGTCCGGCCTTCATCAGAATACAGTTTATGGCACGGGTGCTGTTTACATACATGTGCATATCAGTAAGATACAAATGTCAAAACCGACATGAAAGGCTATATATGGGCATATATATATATATATATATATATATATATGCAAGTCACACAATATAAAGAGTACCTAATCTACGAGTAAAAAGATATTGCTTCCATGCGCGAGCACGTTGTTTACAAATAAAAGATGAAACGCATAACATATAAAGCACATAACATGAAGAGTAGTCCGACCGGTAAAAGCAAAAGAAGAAAAAAACTATAAAATACTAATAAAAATGACAAAGAATGTAACGTCTTTGTCATTTTTATTAGTATTTTATAGTTTTTTTCTTCTTTTGCTTTTACCGGTCGGACTACTCTTCATGTTATGTGCTTTATATGTTATGCGTTTCATCTTTTATTTGTAAACAACGTGCTCGCGCATGGAAGCAATATCTTTTTACTCGTAGATTAGGTACTCTTTATATTGTGTGACTTGCATATATATATATATATATATGCCCATATATAGCCTTTCATGTCGGTTTTGACATTTGTATCTTACTGATATGCACATGTATGTAAACAGCACCCGTGCCATAAACTGTATTCTGATGAAGGCCGGACCCACGGCCGAAACGTCAAATAAAATAACTTCGTACGTGCGTCTTCTTTCCTATACGAATATATATATATATATATATATATATATATATATATATATATATATATATATATATATATATATATATATACATATATATATATATATATATATATATATATATATATATATATATGTGTGTGTGTGTGTGTGTGTGTATTTCTCAAAACAAGATGCACCACTCCCTACCTTTACCTTTGATAATAATAATATAACTACGCTTATAATACGAAACGTCGTCATAAATTTGCTCGCTTAGAATGGCATTACGCCAATAGCACATTTGAAAATCAGCCCAATTAAACTGTCGATACAAAATAAAAACTGGTCACAATAAATTTACGCAGAATAACACACACGCTATATATACAATTGGCACTTTGTAATATGTTTGTGTGTAGTTTTAATCGGTTTTCCATGTATTGAGCTTTTCGGAAGGCAATAATTAATATGTTCCGCAAAACTGGCATGATAAAACAGAGTCGTAAATGATTATGTTGTGACTACGTTACCTATACTCTCGTTTCTCGTGAAACAATCGAGTGCATATAGGCTCATATGAGGAACACTCTCCTCTGAATATCGCAGGGACTGCCGACAAGACAAGCGTGTGATTTCATCATGGTATCGATACTACTCCTCACTTTGTAGTTCACCAGTAGTTACTTATGATGTACCGCAGCTCATAGTGCTGGTTGAGTAGGAAGCTACGCGGATTCGTGCAAATTCTGTATGACCTATTTTTTCTGGTTCCGCAGCATTTTGAAACGGTCAATGTCTCGACGCAATTTCGGCGTTCCCACATATTCGTTCGTACACCATGGCGCGTAGCAGATGCGTTCACTGTTAAAGGCTCAGGAACGTAATAAACGCACTAAAAATGAGCAATTAAACCCTTTCGCAGGCTCGGGCATGCGTGCTCCCAATGCAGACGCTCCTGAGATCTTCAGTACTATGCGACTACAGCGCCGCCGCTCCCATCACCTGCCAAAGAATCAGCCAAGATGCTGTGTGGCCGCCTCATTCACTCCACTGCCCCCTTCTAGAACACTGTAGCCCGAGAGAAGCCGGCCGCGAGCGCGCCATCTCGAAGGCCATGAGCCATCGGTGTTAGTGAGGTGCTTCGCCACCAGGCACCACAAATAGAGTTAAGATGACACCGCGTCGTCCCTCGCGCAAACGAATGCCACGGATGTATTCGAAGTTGCTGTACGGCTCTGTTTTTGGCTATATTCGCATTGTTTAAATTCTAATGGAAACTTGGAAACGAGAATCGTGAACCACTTGTTGTTCGGGCACTAAGCGCATTTTAAAGGCTTGAGTCATTCGCGACTACTTGATCGATGCGCTCGAGCGTCGTCTGCTAGATAGCCCGATATCAGATAGCTCATGTGAGTAATCCGCGAAAGATTGTTCTGTCACCATGGCGTTCGCTAGACTGAAAGTTGTTTTTTTTTACTTATTAAAAGTGGATTTTTGAAAGAAGGCTTTGCCAGGAACTAGTATTATAAGCTTGGGTGCCTAATGTTCCCCGATGCTTGCTACTCTCGAGTAGCGTAGCACATTATGCGCAAGCCTAGATTTCATGCACTAAATAGCACAAATTGTCACTAGACTGCTTCCAGTGATATAGGTCATCATCCGTTCCCTTTGCAAAGCCTGACATGTGTTACCACCGAGAAAATCAAGTGTCAGAAAATAAGGAACTATTGCAGGTGATTTCACCATTTGAGAGCCTAAGCATGAAATCATCGTGAAACAAACAAGAACATGTCTATATGCGGCGCGATTTCTTCGATCGTCGCATGTGTTTGAAAAGGCGCTGTTAAAGCCTGAAGTCTAATGCCGACTCTCAACTTCAGCCTATGTGGCAGGCATGAAAAATGCGGCCTCTTGTCAGCTGCTTGAGCTTGTCTGGGTATTCGTGGACGGATTGTTGTATCCTTATTAGCCGTCTTGGTAGGAAGCAAAGCCACTATTACACAGAACACAAAACACAAGCGCTTTACTTCAACTAAACGATTATTGCAAACGTTAGAGTCTCTAAAGGGGATGAAAGAGAATAATAATAATAATAATAATAAAAGCCAGACCAACAAAAAGCACATGTGCCAGTCCCGTACAATACTTATAATAGGAAATAAGTAATGTACAGGACTGGCACGTGTGCTTTTTGTTGGTCTGCCTTTTATTATTTTTCTCTTTCACCCCGTTTATAAACCCTGACGTTTGCAATAAACGTTTAGTTGAAGTTAAGCGCTTGTGTTGTATGTTCTGTGTAATAGTGGCTTCGCTTCCTACGAAGATGAATTCATAGCAACTGGCCCAGTACAATTGCTTATCACCCGGCTGCTCAGCTCAGTTTCCTTCTTATTCCCTCTAGCCTCTTTATTCGGTAGCGAGCAAAGCAGAACCGAATGCTCTTGTGGTGCCCATTGGCTCCAATTCAGCTTCGGGCCGTAATGTTAGCGTTGCACATGGCTGCGATCTCAAGGCAGCGTCGCTACTGATAGACTTATTTGCTGACTGTTCGTGTACAGCGTGCTTCCGTTGAGTGATTTCAATTTATATGTTACCAAACCTGACAGGTAGTCTTCAGCCGCCACTACTCATAATCTACAAAATACTCGGGTTGTAAATAACGGCTACATATTAGAGTGTAGTAGGAAGATTTACTAGCAGACCAATCGTTCTGCCTGATTACTACAAGAACACTGCCCCGAACAACAACGGCAGCTGAAATTTCACGGAGATACAGCCGTACAATGCATTAAGGTGATAGCTTTACATGTCTCATCAAAAGCGATAATTGATAACCGGCAGTGTCTGGCATCTTCTAGCGTCGGCGGCGTGAACACGAGTGATGTAAGAAATCATAACTACCGTGCAAACGTCATCATATGACGTCACATATGTTGAATGTTTGTCACGTATTGGAAGGGTATATAACTTGATGGCACCATACAACACCTTCGCCTTGTTGGAATGGGCCGACTATGAAGGCCGACTATGAGGGCCGACTATGAGGGCACGACCAGCTAAGAGCAGAAAGCTAGCTTTGTCTCCAATCTTTGAGGCAGTAAGAAAACTACGTTGGGTACAGAAATATCCCGGAGAAAAGTAGGGAACATTTAGTGCATTGAATCGGAAAAAAACGAAGAGAGTTTTTGAGTTTTAGTTGTGTCAAATCGCTATTTAAATCTTAGTTGAGTCTTTCGAAAAACCTGAAGTTATTATCTCCATATTCCGGTGCCGTGTTTCTCCAGTAAATTTTTATTTACACTGAGCTGGTCCGACACCCTCCTATGTTTTTCCGTTCTGCGAAGAATCAGAAACTATTGATGATTATTTTGTCTCATGTCGTAACTTCGGAGTAATAAGGAAAAGACTTCTAGTCACTACGTTTGCGACGCTACGTTTAAGTACAGTACTGTTCTAAAGTTTCGTGCCTCCGTTTCGGGAATTTGCCATGGAGATGTACTTGATGTGCTGTGCAGTTTCATCAAGACACTGAACGTATTACCACATAACACCAACTTTAACAAATACGCAAAAAACAAGAAGAGTCAGGAAGTAATTTTCGAAAGGTCAATAACTATGAGACATACATCCCAAATTACTCAGCTTTGGCACACTCAGCTCTCTAGTCGGCTTCTAAAATGACGGCGTAGTCATTATATTAGTGATTATTTCATCATTTTTTTCTCACTCTTCGAACCTCTGTTTTTATAATGTTTTGCTTCCTTTCTTATTTTTGTAAGCAATAGTGCAGTTACTGTCTATAGGATAATATAATGTTTTGCTCCCTTTCTAATTTTTGTAAGCAATAGTGCAGTTACCGTCTATACGATAATATAAGTTTCTATGATGAATCCCCCTGAGTGGATCTGTGCCCTAGATTCTAGGCTGGAAACAAGCAAACAACTCGTCTCAGGTGAATCCCAAAGAGGACCTGTATGTTCTTTTACTGTAATGAGAAATTAAAAAAAAAGAAACGACGATTTGATTTTTTGATTCGTCAGATATACAGAGTGGTACACAGCAGTATTATATACTGAGGCATGCAAATGCAGAGGTTTTATAGCGTGAAAAACAAAATAAACCCTAATGCTCTAAAACTCGAACGTATATATTGCACTGGTAGCCCGGCCTGACAAAGCCCGGTAAAAACAGCGCGCCACTATGTTCGTCTTACTTTTCATCCTCTCTGCATCCGTGAAGCCATCAAGAAGCACGACTGCAAATTAACTCGCATAAAAATAAGATTTTGCGAGCTTCCTAGTACGTGTGGCCGTTCAGTGCCAGCGTCCCGTAGTCTTATATACAGTGCCTCGATGCTCGCTTCTCCGCTCAGAGTGAAGACATCTGCGTCGTCTGCTACGGCACCTCCATTGTCACTCCCGCTGCATACTGGTTTCGCTGTGGTGGGAAGTGGCTTACAAGCTTAACGCGAATGGTTGTTGCACTGAGAAAACGCGATATTCAAGCATAACTGACCAAGGAAAGTGGCACGTGAGCCCTACAGTTGGGCGAAGACGCTGCAGGCACTACAATGGCGGAGAAATGACAAAAGGTGGCAGCCTAGTGTATGTATGGATGAATGGATAAATGGATAGATGAATATGGCTGTACCCTTTAGATCAGGTGGTGGTTAGCGCCACCAAGCAATAATACTTAATGAGCCAAAAAACTAGATTTATTTTTTCTCTTTAAATAGGAAGGCTGAATATTCATACTTTAAGCCTTTTACAGAACAAAATCAAGTGTTCGGCAGTTTATTATTCCTCTCCACACGCACTGCATATCGTGTCTACCCCTTCGTAATTGGCCCGATATGTCTTGGTTTGCAATACCCCCCTCATGTCCTCAAACAGTAGAGAACTACCCCGAGTATTATCATAGAACCTTTCCTTGGCAATTCCCTGCTGAAAAGTTCAATAGATCTCTAGTGCGGACTTCTTAATCATGCCAATTCTCCACATATCGGTCACAGCTTACTTCACTTTCTTCTTAGCCGATAATTCTTTCTGGTTTGGCTCCCTGCTGTTTACTAAGTATTTACCAGCCAATTTTCTGGTTCGCTTCCTCCACTTTGTATCGACATTCTTCATGTACAAGTAGCTGAATACCTTCCTAGCCCAATGCTTCTCCCCAATTTCTCTCAATCGCTTCTCAAAGTTTATCTTGCTGCTAGCTTCCCTGCCCTCAAATGATGTCCATCCCATATCACCTTGTACTCCCTGATTTGGCGTATTCCCGTGAGCTCCTAAGGCAAGCCTACTTATTTCACGTTGCTTAATTTCTAATCTTGCTTGAACTTCTGATCTCATGCACGAGAACGCATTGCCAAACGTCAGACCAGGAACGATGACCCTTTTCCATATTCCTCTCACAACATCATACCTATCATAATTCCACAGTGCCCCGTTTTTCATTACCGCTGCATTCCTGTTACCTTTAGTCGTCACGTATATTTCGTGTTCACTTAGGTACTTGGCCCCATTGCTTATCCATACGCCCAGATATTTGTGTTTATCTGTTATCTCTAGCGTGACTTCCTGTAGTCTAAGCTCACTACCTTTATATTTATTAGAAATCATGAGTGCTGATTTTTGCTACTGAATATGGAATCTAACCTATCTCCCTCATTACCGTAGAATTCCACCAATCTCTGCAAATCTTCCTTGTTGGCGGCCATCAGCACTATATCATCTGCGTACATCAATGCTGGTGGTGCCTGTTCAGTGAGTTTTTCTTGTTTGACGAAAGAGAGGTTGAAGCCCCGTTCACTTCCCTCTAATTTGGCCTCTAATCCTTGTGGGTTCTTCATGAATAATAAGGGTGACAGGGGACATCCCTGCCTAGCCCCCAGTTTACCTCTGCAGGCTTGGATACCTGTTTTTCCCACTTTATAACTACATTGTCACCTTTATAAATATCCTTTAAAATATTAGTTACTACGTCTTTCACGCCTAGTCTGTCCAGTATTCTTCACGATTCCTCTTCCGCAAGTAGTCTACTTACGCATCGCCGCCATGCGGTGTCGGCAAACGGAGGAGGAGCACGTTCTCGACTTCCCGAAGAGGGTGTTTGCCCGAGCACTGAAAAAAGAATATAGGAGGCACTGGTCGTGTCCTTTTTATCCCTCTTGTACATGTTGAAAACTGTGTTGTTAAGCTTAATTTGCTAAAAGCGAGTAGCTTATTTGAATGCAAACTTTTCCTGTGCGTACTTAGTTATTATTTGTCAAACGAGACATATCAAGCGTTTGGACGGTGTCCACTAAGTAAAAAACGTATACCTAGACGACGAACGAGCACAACGCATGAATTTCGACACTAACTTACATATATTCGCCCTAATGAATCTTGTTTTGTCCCAAACCAAGTTCGATGTACCATTACCGGTATTCAAAGAACAAGCAAGATTTTTGCTTACGAATGATTCTCCAGCCAATACAACAAAAGCTCATTTATGCCACTAAGTCATTGTTTTTGCAATGTTTTATTTTTCATGGAATCGAAACTAAGTACGTCTACACTACCTCAACGTGTATTATTTTTCTGTTATGGTTTCATATTTTTCACTTTGATTGTGTGTCTTCCAGTATGTAGTGTAGATTTACCTGTATTCAAGCTGCTTTTATGTGTGTTTCTTTTTATTCTCGTCCGGCTTAGTATTTTGAGCTATTTTCATAATGCAGTTATTCTTATCGCTTTTTTTATATGACTATTTATTTCTTGCTGCTTGTACTGTCCCTCTGGTACTTTGAAGCTGTTTTTGAAAGCTTTTTGGCTGGGAGTTCCTCCTCCGCACTTTGTCCCCATTTTGTGTTAGAAAAAAAAGTTCTAAGTTCAAAGCTCAAATGCTACGTGATATCATCCGACCGTAGTAGTGTCCGTGGGCATCACACGTGGTGTCAGTGAAGAAGAAGGATAGAATCTTCCGTTTCTGTATCAATTATTACCACCTACACAATATCCCCACAAAAAAACTTGTTAACCCTCTCCCAAAAATAGACGATGCCTTGGATCGACTCCACAACGGTGTTGCGAAACGGGAACTTTTATTTTATTTCAATTGTATTTCGGGGAATCAGGAATTGCCACAATTTATTTCTTTTTAATTCCTCGGTATGAAAATTTGGTCCAATCTAACTGTGGGAATAGCGGGACTCTTCTTATTTCATTCCTTCAACTCCTTAAAGTAGGATATGCATCTTGATTGTTTTATTGAATTTATAAAGAACGACGCAATAAACATAGCATCAAGAGATGCATTAAGAACTGAAAAGGGGCGTAAAACACGTTACAAAGGTCGAGCTTATCTGGTACAGGGAAAACAACCTGCTGATTTGCGTAGGAGCAGTTTTCCCGCTAGGCCGCTCATATAGTATTTGCATGGTCAGTTTGTTTGAACAAATGGTGAGAATTTAATTGTTTATGCTTAAATTTCTTAGTGCTTAACTGATGACATAGCTGAGTTTAATGTTGACATAAGTACTTTTCAAGAAGACTAAGCAGTTTTGTCCCGCGTCTCGTGTGGTCGTAAATATGACGAGAAATAAAATTTGGTTAATGGGAAAGAAAATGCTCTAGACAAGCTGGTATTAAATGAAACAGTGCCGAACCATTTGGGCGCTTCGTGTCTTTGTATCCAATAAGGTACAGAGGGCCGCACTGCTCGTCAGCACTCAGGCTTGTCAAGCGCGCCTCGCAAGCATGAATGAGGTAAGGAGTACTTTGTGTTTGCCTGTGCACAGGTATGCAATGTCTGCCTTGTCGCCAAGGGTATTTATGTGTCATCATCATCATCATCAATCTCATCATCATCATCATCATCATCATCATCATCATCATCATCATCATCATCATCAGCCTGACTACGTCCACTGCAGGACAAAGGCCTCTCCCATGTTCCGCCAGTTAACCCGGTCCTGTGCTTGCTGCTGCCAATTTATACCCGCAAACTTCTTAATCTCATCTGCCCACCTAACCTTCTGTCTCCCCCTAAGCCGCTTCCCTTCTCTGGGAATCCAGTTAGTTACCCTTAATGACCAGCGGTTATCCTGTCTACGTGCTACATGCCCGGCCCATGTCCATTTCCTCTTCTTTATTTCAACTATGGTATCCTTAACGCCCGTTTGTCCCCTAATCCACTCTGCTCTGTTCTTGTCTCTTAAGGTTACACCTACCATTTTTCTTTCCATTGCTCGCTGCGTCGTCCTCAATTTAAGCTGAACCCTCTTTGTAAGTCTCCAGGTTTCTCTTCCGTAGCTAAGTACCGGCAAGATACAGCTGTTATATACCTTCCTCTTGAGGGATAGTGGCAATCTACCTGTCATAATTTGAGAGTGCTTGCCGAATGTGCTCCACCCCATTCTTATTCTTCTAGTTACTTCAATCTCGTGGTTAGGCTCTGCGGTTATTACCTGCCCTAAGTAGACATAGTCTTTTACAACTTCAAGTGCACTATTATCTATCTCGTAGCGCTGCTCCTTTCCGAGGTTGTTGTACATTACTTTCGTTTTCTGCAGATTAATGTTAAGACCCACCTTTCTGCTCTCCTTGTCTAACTTCGTAATCTTGAGTTGCAATTCGTCCCCTGAGTTACTCAGCAATGCAATGTCTGCGGCGAAGCGCAGGTTACTAAGGTATTCTCCATTAACTCTTATCCCTAACTATTCCCATTCTAGGCTTCTAAAAACCTCCTGTAGGCACGCGGTAAATAGCATTGGGGAGATCGTGTCCCCCTGCCTTAGACCCTTCTTGATTGGTATACTGTTGCTTTCTTTATGAAGCACTATGGTAGCAGTTGATCCCCTGTAGATTTCTTCCAGAATGTTTATATATACTTCATCTACGCTCTGATTCCGCAGTGTCTGCATGACGTCTGATATTTCTACTAAATCAAACGCCTTCTCGTAATCTTTAAAGGCTATGTATAGTGATTGGTTATACTCTGAACATTTCTCTATTACCTGATCGATAGTATGAATGTGGTCAATTTTTGAGTAGCCTGTTCGAAATCCTGTTTGTTTCTTTGGTTGATTGAATTCTAATGTTTTCTTTACTCTGTTAGCAATTACCTTTGTAAATAGCTTTTATACTACAGAGAGCAAGCTGATCAGCCTGTCATCCTTGTCATCTCCTTTCTTATGTATTAAGATTATGTTAGCGTTCTTCCAAGACTCTGGTACCCTTCTCGTCAGGAGACACCTCGTAAACAGGGTGGCTAGTTTTTCTAACACAATCTGTCCTCCGTCTTTCAGCAGATCTGATGTTACTTTATCCTCACCAGCAGCTTTGCCTCTTTGCATGCTCTCCAAAGCTTTTCTGACTTCTTCTATCATTACTGGTGCGGTGTCATCTGGGTTACTGCTAGTTCTTATAGTATTAAGGTCGTGGTTGTCTCGGCTACTGTACAGATCTCTGTAAAACTCCTCCGGTATTTTACCTATCCTATCCATGTTGGTAGTTATTTTGCCTTCTTTGTCCCTTAGTGCATACATCCGACTTTTGCCTATCCCAAGTTTCCTCTTCACTGCTTTGACGCTTCCTTCGTTTTTCAGAGCGTATTCAATTCTCTCCATGTTATACCTTCTTACATCGCATACTTTACATCTATTAATCAACTTCGAAAGCTCTGCCAGTTATATTTTGTCTGTTGTACTTGACACTTTCATGATTTGACGCTTCTTAATTAGGTTCTTCGTTTCCTGGGAAAGCTTGCCAGCGTCCTGTCTAACTACCCTGCCTTTAACTTCCACAGCACACTCCGTAATGCACACTCCGTATTTATGTGTGTCAAGTGCTAATTGCTCGTGAGATAAAAGAAAACCGTGCAAACCGTGTGGGGTATCAATGAAAACCAACGTGCGAACCTAACGGGATAGTGCATTTGTTTGTGCGCCAACTTATCCCGCGGTTCTTTTTTTGTAAGTTGGCTGATTGTTCACACTTTAACATCCCGCCTAGCTTTGCCTTTGGGTAACTAAAGGTGGACCCATCGAAAGCCTTGGTGCCGGTGACTTTGATAGAGGATGAGCTCAGGCCTACATAGATAGGATGTATTTGTTGCTTGGCTAGTTGGCTCGTCACACTGAGGGAAACTTCTAGACGGCTAAACCACCACAGGAAGAAAGACATACAGTGACAAACAGCTCTTTCTCTGCGTGGCTTTCTTCCTGTTGGGGTTTCAGAATCTAAAAGTTACCCTCAGTACTACATACCTAAATTGAGCTTGATATCTCCACAGCCACCATCAAGGGTGCAGCAAAATACTCCGCGATGACCTACTTGCTTTGCAATGGAAACGCGGATATGGGCTGAGCTGCAAGAACCAAGCGGAGTTATCAAAAAAAGGTACCGGTAAAAATGAAAAGATCCCGCCTCGAAAGTAAAATGTGGAATTGGTCTAGTTGGTAATGCATTATTGAACTTCTCAGCGCAAAAACTTCCTACAAGCAACACAAGAAACAAGGACAAGCGCAGACTTTAGACTAAATTTATTACTACTACGACGCACGTATATATATGTTGCAAAAACAGAATAAGTGCTTAAGCAGAAACCAGAAAACACAAAAACAAGAAACACAAAACTTTAAGTCAAAAGAGACTGCAATAAACCACGTGCTCACCCCGGGCCATCACGTGCCGAGTTTAAAAACGCCAATTCTTTTTCAGATAACGCGATTAATGGTTTGCTGACGCAGCTGCCTCGAGCGATTGCTGCAGCTTTGATTACGAGTCTTGTGCCTTCATTGGGGTGGGACGCGAGAACCCCTGTCTTTTCTAATTGAGCTAATTGAGCGATTCGCCGTTTAGTTTTTAAGACCGAATTATGAGAGGACGGCTCCTTGAAAGAATCGTTCTAAAAATAGTGAGATAAGAGAATTGCCATCTACATAACAATGTTCGGCGCAGGGGTTTTCTTCGGGAATCGGGGAATAGCCGCCGTGGCCTTGGTTACGTCCGCTTTCCTGGTTGAAACATCTTCTGGAACCAGTTCATCAAAAGTTTATTCTCTCTCTCTGTACGGAGGGGTAGCGCACATCGTGTACAATTGTGTGCTGCGCTAACCTAAAGACCGTCGCCGACAGTTTCGTGCGAAGGTTCTCATGTGTCTAGACAGAAGAGCACATATAGCAAAAGAGGCAGGGGGGTACGAGGTGAGGGTACATTGAACAAAAGCATCGCGCCAGGGTTAATATATGCATCACAATTTGGAAAATCCATTTTTTTGAGCATGCGACGGAGTCGGCCAACGATGAGAGAAGCTACCACAAAGGCCTGAAGGGTGTGGAGACAACGACGACTGGGGACTGTAGCTGAGGTGCCACCGAGGGCAAAAAATCCATGGCGTAAAGAAGTGAGGGGGGCATGTTGCCGCCGTTGTTAATGTAAGGACAAACTTGTAGTTGACGTGTTGCCTATAAATATATGCATAGTCTTCATTGCATTCTCAATTCTTTCCAGGGTTGCGAAGATGGTTAATGATTTCGGAATCATTCCAATCCCGCAGTGGCAACGCCACAAAGCAGCTCTACAACAAGAAGTACTGTACGTCGATGGACTTCAGGAGTGCCTACTGACAAATCGAAATCGACTGGAGATACCTAGAGCAGATGACGTTAATAATGCAAGGTGGCCTATTCGAGTTTAAGGTCATGCCCTTCGGTTCTTGCTCGGCACCTGCAACTTTTAAATGTGTTATGGATATAGTGCTAGAAGGATTTAAGTGGCAGACTTGCCTTGTTTACTTGAACGACGTCTTTGTGTTTTTCTTGAGCTTTAAGGAGCATCTGCGGAGACTTGACGCTTTACTTCAGGCCATCAAGACCCCCGAACTCACCCTGAAGCCAGAAAAAGGCCGCTTCGCGTACGAAGAACTTTTGTTCCAGGGCCATGTGATAATGACGTGCGGAGTAAGACCTGATGCGCAGAAGACAGCTGCCATCGCTAGGTTCCCGCCGCCCGCCGACAAGAAGGCCGCGCATTGATTTCTCGGAATGCGCGCCTGTTACAGGTGGTTCGTCAGAAACATTGCCCGCATAGCCGACCCACTCACTAACCTTACGAGGATCGACGTCAAGTTCAAGTGCGAAAAGCTGCAGGAGGAAGCATTTCAAGAACTAAAATGATGTCAGCAAATGCCTCCGTCACTCACGAATTCCAACAAAAACGGCGAAACAGAAGTGCCCACTGACGCAAGTAGCATATCAACTCGACACCGGTCTTGTGCAGAGGACTAATGAAGTAGAAAGGGTTCTTCGCTGCGCTATCCGGTCGCTTTCAAGGCAAAAACCAATATTCTGCAACAAAAAAGGAGTGCGTTGCCATCATTTGGGTGACGTGAAAGTTTCGTCCTTAGCCGAGTGGCAGGCCCTTCAAAGTTGTAAACAACCACCACGCCTTGTGTTGGCTAGGTAACTTAAAAGACCCTTCAGGTCGCTTTGCGCGATGAAGCCTGAGATGAAGCCTGAGAAGTAAATGACATTACCGTCAATTACTGTAACTGCGCTCTTTCCTGTCTCCCTTGTTTTCCTTCAAGTTTGTGCAGTAAATCAATTTTTTTCAAGTCAATTACAAGTCCGGCACAAAACGCTAACGCTGACTGCCTGTCTCGAGCCCCCATCAACCCACCACCACCTGACGACCTGATTGACGACTACTTCTTGAAGACAATTACTGCCGACAACTTTGCGGAACGAAAGCGGGACGACCCGGAATTCAGGAGTCTAATCGAATACCTCATATGCAGGACCTTTGGTGTTCCGAAGTTGTTCTAACGGGCAATCATGCCGCTTTCGCTGCGAAACGGCCTTCTAGAAAACAAGAATCTCTTGCCGCTTTAACCCAAGTACTTTCTTGGTGTGCTTTTAGCTATGCGACTGAATTTTTCCAGGGCCTGCATGATGATCCGATGGCACGACACTTTAGTGTATTCCGCAGGCTTGTGAGGGTACAAAAAAGGTACTATTAGCCACGCCTTACGGCCTACGTCACTCGTCACTTGAGGAAATGCCAAGACTGTCAACGAAAGAAAACACCACCAACAAGAGCATCAGGCTTCCTTCAGCCAACGGACTTTCCCCGGCAATCGTTCCAGCAGATTAGGATGGACTTCTTGGGGCCATTCTCAGCGCTGACTTGCGGAAACAAGTGGATCTTCGTAGCTATTGACTACCTCACCCGCTACGCCGAAACAAGAGCTCTGCCCAAAGCTGAGCTGCTGAGGTAGTCAAGCTCTTCGTTGAGCACATAAGTCGTCGACATCACGCCCCAGAGGTTCTCATCGCCGACAGAGGTACGGCGTTTACTGCTGACCCGACTGAGACATTCCTGATGACAACCAGACAAGCCACCGCCATACAACCACGTACATCACAAAAACCAATGGTCTGACCGAGCGTCTAAATAAGGCCATCGCCGACATGCTGACCATGTATCTCGACGTCGAACACAATACGTGAGACGCCGTGCTTCCATACGGAACATTCACGTACAACACCACCGTACAAGAAACAACACAGATGACGCCGTACAGGTTGTTCTACGGAAGGACCCCGGCAACGGCACTCGAACCATGTTTCGCAATGTCATCAACGAAGAAAACCTCGATGGGAGTGAATACCTTCAGCACGCCGATGAAGCTCGCCAACTCACCCGCCTATGCATCAAAAACCAACGATTGACAGCCGCCGTTACATTATTCGACGAAGTTTGGTGACCCTGTTTGGGTGTGGACGCCGATATGCCATCGCTGTCTCAGTGAAAAACTTCTGTGCCGCTACTTCGGACCGTACATGCTAGTTCGACGTCTTCGTACACAAGACTATATGAGGTTGTTCCCGACGGCATTACGAAATCTAAACGGTGCCGTGCACAACCTGAAGTCGTCCTTGTGGTGCGCCTCAAGACATATTATGAAGAACCTGAGGGGTTTATTTTGTTGTGTTTACTGTGCTTTATAGTTTGTTCAGATAGTTTGTTGCCTTACTTTATTATTGAACTTTTCCTTTTTGTTAGAGCATTGGGACGATGTCTTTTTTTAGAGGGGGGCAATGCCACATTTCCTCCTGAAGTTTTGTTGTCGCCCCGCTTCGCCGTCAGTCACTTTCGGCGCACACCATGCCGGGAGTGCTCTAGAAGCTTCAGGACTGCAGTAGATCACTTTGTTAAGATCACGCCTCCTTCGCGAACATTGCAGATTATTTTGAAACGTACGTTCTCTCTAACGATAACGCTAGAATAATTGATGGCACGAGTATAAATGCCGACGTGCCTTACCATTTCTCAGTTGATTGCCAGTTGAAGCTCGGCTCACCGCTATTAGTGCTTATGATTACCTGTATTCTGACTTTCGGTTTCCTGGCCACGAGTTTGGCTTAAGGAAGAGTTTCCTCTGAACATTGATGTGCTTCCTTTATGAATTTCTTGATCTTGGTAGTGACCTTTGCAGCTCGTGATGAAAATGTTAGACCAAGATTAGTTTAGAGAGAGCTGCTGTTCCCTTCACTGCCTTGGATCTTGTGGAACTATGAAACTTGTGAGTCTCCTACAATTTTCTATCCAGTCTGTCGGTGAGAGAATAAGGTTTTGAAACGGTGAGCTCGCCTTTTTCTGCCCTGAGTGGCGTCAGTGTCTTCATAACCAACAGAGCGAAGGTGACGATAGAGAACAGAGTATGAAAGACGGCGATGTCGAGGAGAGGGCGAGTAGGAGTAAATGACAGCGGCCAAACAATCGGTTCTTGGGCGGAAACTCACGGCGCCTCTTCGTGTGGTCGCCGATAACGTCATCGACGATCGCACGAAGAGGCGCCGATGACCTCATCTGCGGCGTCTATCACAGAACGCGTGCCCCGCAGTGGTGATCTTGTGGCTAAGGTACTCGGCTGTTGACCCGCAGGTCATTGGCTTGAGTCCCGGCTGCAGTGGCTGCATTTACGATGGCGGCGGAAGTATTGTAGGCTCGTGTGCTCAGATTTGGGTGAATGTCAAGAACCTCAGGTAGTCGAAAGTTCCGGAGCCATCAACTACGGCGTCTCTGATAATCATATGGTGGTTTTAGGACGTTACACCCCACATATTATCGAATGATAGTCAAGATGTCGATGCTTCAAAATACTTTGCGCTCTTGCTTATATTTGCACGTCATTCGGTGCCCGGCAGCCATTCGTCACTGTCCAATTAAGACGCAATCGTTATTTGGAAGGGAATATTGTGTCAGTCGTGACTGTGCGACTTGTAAACAAGAAGTTGAAAGGCGTGTTCTTTAGTTAAATCGTCATTTTACAACCCCATGTGCATCTTTTTTCGTGGCGTAGTGGGTAGCGTACTCGGTTCAAAATCAGGAAGTGGCACGTTCGAATTCCTTCAAGCGACGTTTTATTTTTTTGAATTCTTTTTGTTTTTTGTGAATGCGCGCTATTTTACTTATATATTGATTCATTTATTGCGAATGGGCATGCCCGAAACATATATGTTTCTTTCGCATTGTTTCCGTCAACTTATTGCAAATTGACACCTAAACAGCTACGCGTTGAGTTACCATGAACCGCGTAGTAACCACCGGTAGTTTTTTGTGGTTTTTCTGGTTATTTTCGTAAAGTATTGCTGCACGATAAATCAAAGAGAAGCCAGTTTATTGACAGGAAGCAGACCTGCATTGCCGACAATTAACGCTTTTTCAGCGAAGCATCTAACCAGGGATGACGCCTCTTCATTCAACAGCCCCTACAAAAGGGACATGCTGTACCGACCGCAACTCCAAATTAACCATCAAGCAAGTACTTATTCTATGGTTGACATCGCCCTCTTGTCAAAGCCACTCATCAGAACAGCCAATCGTGGTGGGTATAAGTGTGTTGACATTGATGTGGGCTTTCCCCATCAGATGATTTATTGCGCAAAAAATAAATGGAGATTCCCTTACGGCACATCATCGGCAAGTTATGTAGGGTAACACGCACTTTGGATTTAGAGGCTACGCCATTTATTCTAGTGTGCTAACATGCCGCAGTCTGCTTCATCTTGTACCACCAGGCAAATCGAACTCGTGTGCAATGTGCAAAAGGTGTGTTAAAGATTATCAGGTAAATTATGGCTCTTTTATTCGTTGACATATTGAAAGGAAATAGGGGTAAAATTTTTCGTGCTCACCTTGAGCATCACATGTTCGGAGGCGTCACGGATTGTTCCACAAGAGTAGTGATTCCTTCGCACCTCCGCTTCAAGTTTGGCGAGTGTGTCGACAGCGGGCTCCCTGTCAGGTTCTGTCATATACGAGATGAGGTTGCCGCTGTAACCCATGGACAAAACTTGCCCGAACAGCATCCAAAGGCCCAGCAGAAAACGAGGAGAATGCGTTGTGTGCACAGCTGGTCATGACGTCATCGATGAATCAATGAAAAAGAAATCGTTAAGAAGTTCTCAGCCTTATGATTAGACTTCTTTTTTAACACCATCAACTGACATGGATTACTGCATAATTTATTTAAAACCCGCCTAAACTAATAAGAGATATAAATAACATTACATAATTTAATATCACTATATACCGAGACATCAATGCCCCCTTCTCTATTAGCTTCGCTCTCAGCCTTCCCGCTCTTCTGAATTTCAAGTGTCCAAGCCGACGTTATGAGAGAAAAAAGCACACCTGTATAAAGTATAGGAAATAACAGCGTTTAACAAAGCACTTCTCCTTCATTCTTCCTTTGTAGTGGCTGAAGCAGTGCTCGATTCTGTTTCGATGATGCACCAAGCAGCTCGTTCCTGCAATGCACTACTGGAGTGTACATGTAATCCCCTTTTTTTATTTCTGCACAAAACTCTGATTAGCGAATCTGCAACGGCATTTGTCGTACTACAGACCATCATTAGCTACCTATTGATTGATGTGTGGAGTTCAACGTCTTAAAACTATCACATGAATATGAGAGATTCCGTAAGAGAGGTTCTAAAGCTTTTGATACCCTGGGGTTATTGGAAGTGCACCTAAATAATGGCACACGAGCCTCAAGCATCTTCGCTTCTATCAAAAATGAGGATGCCACAGGCGGGATCCGATCAGTTCATTGCAGCATCAGCCGCCAAGTACCTTAGCCACCCGACCACCGCGGCGGGGCCATCATTGTCTATAGAACATGTAACATATTCTATAAAATACAATATTCCGTTCACTGTTTGTAACCAGTAAGTTATTGGCGCACATCGTCAATATCGCCATTCGCAGTTTTGAGTTGCGTTAATACTAATAATTGCTGATTTTGAACATCTCAAAACCACCAGAGCATTACTAGAGACGCCGTTGTGGGGGCACCAAAAATTTTGACCTCATGGGCTTATTTAACGTGCACCTAAACCTAGACACGTCACCCTGAAGCGTTTTCGCTTCTAACGAAGATGCGGATGACCCAGATGGGATTCGATCTCTTGATCGGACGGTCAGCAGTCGAGTACCTTAGCGACTAGAAAACCATGACGGGGTCATCATTGTCTATTAAACTAGCAAGATGTTCCAATCAATACAGGTATCAAGTAAGGTATTCACACACAGCGTCAATTTTACTGTTTGCAGCTTTTTGTTTCGGTATTACTAATATTTGCTTGGTAAAAGTCACAAAACCACCATATGATTTTGAAAGGTGCGGTTGTGGGGGCTCCGAAAATTTTGACCTGTGTTTCTTCAACAAGCACCTATATCTTTGCACGCGGGCCTCAAGCATTTTCGCTTCTATGAATAATGCGGATGCCACAGCCGGGATTCTATCTAGCGACTTGACGGTCAGCATGAGTATCTTAGCGAATAGACAACCGGGGAGTGTAAATCATTGTCTACTGAACAGGTAAAATACTTGATTCACTGCAGATATCAGTAGGTTATTGGCTCATTTCGTCAATTTTATTGTTCACACATGTGGTTTCGTTCATATTATATCTGTAAGTGTTTAATGTCCCGAAACCGCCACTTGAATAAGCAAGACGCCGTCGTTGGGGGGGGGGGGATCCGCAAAATTCGGTTTCCTGAGACTGTTGCACGTGAACTCAAAACTCAGCACACACGCCTACGGCGTTTTCACTGCATCAAAATGCAGCCGCAAGCGCCGGGGTTCCATGCCACGTTTGGCGGGTCCGCAGCCGAGCATTTAGGCAACTAGATCACCAACGCGCGTTATTAATGTCTACTGAAAATGTAAAATACTCCATGCCCTAGAGTGTGCCGGTCACTGTTGGTTTCAAGTACACTATTCGCACACTCCATCAATTTCACCATTCACAGATTTTGGTTTAATTATTACTTATAGTAGTAGGCGTTTATTGTCCCAAAACCAACATATTCACACAATGTGACTTGAAGTTACGCGCGTCAGCCGATACCTATGCCCTCCGGATGGCTTGCGACGCACAAGCCTGCGGGGTCCAGCTGTGCGCGACCCGTGTTGGAAAACAAAAGAAGAACATGGAGCCAGAGGCAGAAGGGAATCATCGAGACCACTAGATGATTTTTAGTTCTAGCTGTGTTGTTATTCTCGGGCACAAGTTCACCCTGCCTACTAAATGTGTTCAGTGAACCGTGCGTTACATTATGATTATGAAAGAAGCCGTTGTGGGGAGCTCTGAAAATTTCCACCTCCTGTGTTTCTCCAACGTGCACCTAAATCTAGGCAAACGAGCCTCACGAGTTTTCGCTTTTAAGGAAAATGAGAATGTGGTGACCGGGAGTAAATCAGGTGACCGGAGGGTCAGAAGTAGAAAACCCTAGCTACTACACCAACGTGGCCAGTCTTTGTTTTGGCTTTGTTTTAATAGGTAATTCAATAATAAAAGCACTTTCTTTAGGAATCGCTGTGCACATGGTAAGAATTTGCTTAATAAAGTGCATTGTTATGCCCACTCAAGGTGATCACGAGAAGTACTCCGCAAGTCATTTTGTATTTCCTGTTGCTATACCATATAAAAGTCGTTGTTTTTTGTTTAGTGATTTATGCAGTTCTTGTATGGTTCACAGCTTTTGTTATTGTTAAGAACCGACTGTCTTGCAAAAAAAAGCTTTGCGTCTTGCCTGTATATTACCACACTGCTGTTTTACAGCAAAATGTCTCAAAAACTTTGCCTCATTCAGGTTTCATGAGCATATGGCTACAAACTAAGTCGTTTATGTAAGTTCAATTAATTGAAAAATAATAGTCTGACTGCCGGAATAGCCAAGTTAGTGAAATATTTTCCTGTTTCTAATTTACGTCAACCTGAAGTGTGGTACATATCAAATTGTAGAATAAATGCGAAAATCAAATGTTAAAGTTTCAACTGTCTAAACTTCTAAACCTTGGCTATCTAGCCAAAACAATTGCAATTGCACCAAAACAATTGCACCAAAACAATTGCATTTATTGATGTGATCTGAGATTACCTTACTATGCCTGCATTGTAATCGCTCATTTTGTTTTTATTCCTTTGCTCAATGTGAAACCCATTTTTTTGGTTGTCCTTAGCCGCACGTCTTCTGCGCTACCCTGTGAACTAGGAGGTCAGGGCTACTCAAGCTGTTCTCACAGCTTTTACCTGCCCCCCTCGTAACACGCTTTGTCGCGGAATAAAATTTCGATTTCAATTTCAATTCCTTCTTGCCAGTAAAATAGGTAGACACTGTTTGCACTTACCCAACAAAATGCACCTTTTTACCTGAGTTGAAAGTGCCTATCTTAATTCTAGCATCAACCAGTAATGTTCTCTGCTCTACTGGTGTACCACGAAGCTCGGTCTTAGAGACTTACTTTTTGCGGTGTATAGTAATGATAGCATCCATAACACCCCAATGGCAAATGCTACCATAGAGGGTGCTGGGAAACATTGTCGATATTGTGAAAATATTACCGGGTAGGCTGAAGATTACGTTGTTTAGAAATAACAGTCGTGTGTGACCTGGGGTACGTTAGATGGGCAAGGGTACCGATGACGAATAGTGGGGCAAAGTAGAAGTCATAAATTTTACGTAATGTTAATATCCTGTGTCACGGGAATGCTGTGAATCAGCGAAAAAATGGTGCTTGCGGATATCAATGGTATACCATGCTGCGATAGCTGTGCCATACTGCAGGAGCTGCAAGGAATTGTCATGGCACCAATGACGTCACCTACGACAGCATGAAAGTGAAACTTGTTTAGGCGCTGAGGCCATGACCACTTGCGTCGCCATTGTGGCACTGTCCCTTTTTTCTTTCCCGCCGAATGGCGCCACAATACTTCCAAGAGGTATTGACGGGGCAATTGTGCTTGTGGTGAAAAGGATTATTTATTTTGTAGGCCCTTGTGTGCTTTTGTTCCGCTCTTCAGATATACCGAGTAACTTGAATCAATACGAGTAGCCAGTCGTCTTGAGAAATGGCAAAAATCTCTATCCTTCTGTTTTTCTTATCATTCTCGTTGCATCAATATTGTGAGGTACGCGCAAAATAAGTGAGCAGGAGCCACTAGCTTGCCAAGTACAAACGGGATAAATAGCATAAGTCTTGAAATACGCTGTTTTCAAATGCTTTCGTACACCATCGTGAAAAAGTGCCGAAATAAGTTTTAGCAACAGGCTATATGGCATGAAAACTCGATGTGAAAGTTTCTGCCCATCTGGAACTCATTACGAGAATTGAAACTTGAGCAAGTTAGTACGAATTCATCTCAATTTCAGAAGCTCACTGAGAGAGGAGGACTAGAAAAAGAAGGTACGCAACACGCGTACCCTTGTTAGGCACCGTTTTTCCTAGTTCTTGCCTCTGATTTCACTGTTGAATACAACATGAAACTCACCACATTGTCTCTAAATCGACTTATGCCCGCCAATGGGGTTGTCCGCCGACGCCGAATCATCCGGTCATTCGAAAACCGGTGAACGTCACATATTTACTTCTGGAGACAGGTAGGTGGCTGCGAGGCTCTGCACTTGTATTGTTGCTAAGAGCTATTGGATGCCGCGGTGCTAAATGTCCTCATACTTGTGTTGAACCTGGTACCATACGATGTTTCTAACGAGCGTTATTCATACTGTTAGAAGATGGTCCTATATGTGAGATGAACAAACTACCCGATGTAAAAATCCTAGCAGAAATAAAACATTCGCCAGAATCGCACTTGGTTTTCGCTGGTAATTAGGAACCGTCACTGGACTTGAAATAACGAAACTAAAAATGCCAGAGCTTTGCCGCAAAGGTGAAGAAATCAATGTGATAGCAAGAGATTGGAAGGTCACCCGCAGTAGGTCAAGCAGATCGAAACGTGTCCCGCGTTTCTCACGCGCAAGTGACGCACGAAAAGTATTCAGAGGAACAGATGAACGCAATTAGGCGTCTCAAGTGTTACTTAGCTGTGTCTGAAAAGGGTGCCTTTTTCGCTAACGGAGGCTGTGCAATGATTGCAGTGACATTTTTGCGCCGGTAACTACAACAGAATTGTTCCGGCGAAACCCACATGCTAGCCAAGACATACGATTCTCTTCACGGCTAGATAAAGGCGCGTAATCGAGCCTACCTCATTCTCTACGTGGACCTAAGTACGCGAGAGAGATGAGAGCCGCCCCGCTCTCACCTCGCCATCTTGCTGATAATGGGGAAAACACGATTGTTCTCCCAGAGATACCCACCAAAAGCAGTAAGTGGTAGATAGCTTGCCGTTTGAATGTCGAAGGCGGTACCCCTCAGTGGCTCAGTGGTTAACGCCTTGCATTCACGACGCGGAGATATCATGATTGATTCCGCGTGCTGGAGTCTTTTCTCAGGATTTTTTTTTCATTCTTGCGTTTTCATATATATGATGCCACGACAGGTTGGCCACGTTCAAGTAGCCCGCGCAATCTTCGTGGCACAAGCACCAGGCAAGACCCGGCTGGCGTGCGCCACGCATTAGTGCGTTCAGGGTACGAGAAAGAACAGAACAGTTGAGCAGTGCAACTCGGTTACTCAGACTAAGTCGACGATTGTCTTTAAACTCGTGGGCACAAGTTCGCCCTAATAAGTCCCTACTTTTTAGCCTGTCTTCCTCGGCATTGCTAATTTTCTGGTGAGGGCGCTGGGTAATGAATCAAATCCCCACGAGCTCAAGACAGCATAGCCCCGACGACCAGCGAGTCAACCCCGTGAAATTGACTCCTGTACACTAGATGGCAAGTCGCCATCTTAGAGGTGACTCACTCGAGTTGAGTCCTCTTCACTTCACACTAAGGGGAATTCAAACGATGGACGCCACCACTATAACTAGCCAGGTAACACCGGCACAAGTGTTCATCAGCCACCCGCACCAGCCGCCAGTATACCACAGCGACTCGTACGAGGACGTGGAAGATTGATTGGACCTGTTCAAGAAAGTGGCGAGCCTGAACGAATGGGTCGAAAGCGACAAACTCCGTCGGGTATACTTCACCCTAGAAGACTCGCAAAGACATGCTTGGAGAACCATGAAACCTTGTTGTCTACCTGGGAGGTATTTTGACGACAAGCGGTGGCTACGTTCACGAACATAGACCAGAAAGAAAAGGTGGAGGCCGCTCTTCAATAGAGGAACCAGCTCACAAACGAGAGTTCTGCTATGTACATTGAGGACATGGTCCGTCTATTCAAGCATGCAGATTTCAACAAGGCTGAGGATGAGAAGGTGCGTCATCTAACGCACAGAGTGAAGAAAGAGCTGTTAGCCGTTCTCCTTTGCAACCCCCCCCCCCAAGTACAGTTGCTGAGTTTTTTTCGGAAGCGACGGCCATCAAAAGAACACTGGAACAATGGAATCGGCAGTACAAACGGAATCTAAACTGCGCATCTGCACAGGTATTCTCTGGAGGTGTGCGAAATGACGTTAAGCCCTACGAGGGCTTATTATATTGTCACGTGCTTGTCAAAAAGAAAGACAATGACAGTTGTGCATGTGCCATGAAGTACTATGAAATGGATGAAAAAAGAAGAACCCTCTTGCGCGTTCTATTAAAGGAACCTACCTGCTTCTGGTGTCTCAGTTTCTGCCGCAAGACCTCTGTTTCGACGTCGGGACACTGGTGGAGGTGCTGGGTCGAAGTGCGCGAGGACTGGAGGTGTTTGCAGGCGTTGTCGTAGTTCATTGAACGCCATTTGCTGTTGTTCACCCCAAAAGAAGGGGACGTCCTCACGTGTGAGTCGTGTCAATGGCGCCGCAATAGACGAAAAGTCCTCAATAAATCGCCGGTAATAGGCACACAACCCTAAAAAGCGTCTCACGGCCTTTTTGTCGCATGGTGCAGGAAATTGCGCTACGGCGTCTATTTTGGCCGGGTCAGGTCGAACACCCTCGTGACTGACGACGTGGCCTAGGAAGTTGAGTTCGTTAAAACCAAAATGACATTTTTCCGGTTTTAAAGTAAGGCCGGCCGAACGTATGGCTTGGAGGACGGTGAATAAACGGCTGAGATGTTCCTCGAATGTTGCTGAGAATACAATAACATCGTCGAGATAGACCAAGCATGTTTGCCACTTCAGGCCTGATAGTACGGTGTCCATGAGACGTTGAAAAGTGGCTGGCGCCGAGCACAACCCAAAAGGAAGCACCTTAAATTCGTAGAGGCCGTCGGGCGTCACGAAGGCCGTTTTTTCACGATCTCTCTCGTCGACTTCTATCTGCCAGTAGCCGCTTCGGAGGTCCATTGAAGAGAAATAGCGCGCATGACGCAGCCGATCGAGTGAATCGTCTATGCGGGGCAGTGGATAGACGTCTTTCTTCTTGACTTGGTTCAACTTGCGATAATCAATACAGAAGCGCAAGCTGCCGTCTTTTTTCTTGACCAAAACCACGGGGGACGCCCAAGGACTTTTCGAAGGTTGTATGACGTCATCCGCGAGCATCTTGTGTACTTGCTTCTGAATCTCCTCGCGCTTTTTCGGAGACACACGGTAGGGGTTTTGCCGAATTGGTCGCGTGTTGTCTTCAGTAATGATGCGGTGCTTGGTCAATGGTGTTTGCTGTACCTTTGACGTACGCGAAAAGCAGTCTTCGAATTGGTGTATAAGTTCAAGCAGGCGCTTCCTATCAGAGGTCGGTAGCGTAGAGCAGATGTCCACCGACAAAGTTGTCGAGGCGGGGACAGCCGCGTCATCTGGTTGCAAGGTAAAACAATCCCCGGCTTGGTCTACATCGTCGTAGTAGGCAATTGCGGTACCCTTCTGGATTTGACGGCGCTCGTTGCTGAAGTTTGTGAGCAGCAATTCCGCCTGTCCACCAGTAAGCGCCAGGACGCCCCTCGCGATGGAAATGCCTTGCGTGAGCAAAAGAGTGACTATGTGCTCCGCTATCACATCTTTATAGCAAGGACACCCACTGGACACCGACACAAGGCAGCAGGATCTCGGTGGGAGTGTCACATCGTCGGCTATTCGCAAACGGCCGCGTGGTTCTTCACTGCTGTTGTCGGCATAAGGATGAGCGCAAAACGTCACCATACGTTGAGGAATGTTGATAACAGCGCCATGATCTTGAAGAAAATCCATGCCCAAAATTAACTCTTTACAGCAGTCTGGCAACAGGACGAAAGTGGCCACGAAGCTAGAATCTCCGATGCGAAGTCTAGTGGTGCATTTACCCGTGGGTGTCATCAGCTGACCACCAGCACTCCTTATGTGCGGCCCTGTCCACGGTGTCTTGACCTTCCTGAGGCGGTCGGCGAGCTCTTGTCGCATGATTGAGAAGTCGGCGCCAGTGTCGACCAGTGCTGTAACGTGATGTCCGTTAATGAGAACGCTCAGATCGGCACGTACAACTTCTTCAGCATTATTATTCGTCGTCGTATTCATCGTCGTTGTCGTCATACCTTCTTGCGATGATTGGGGGAACTTTTCAGTGTGTCGACGATTGGCAACCTTGCCCCCCGAGGTCGCATCAGTTAGTTTCCCCGGCGCGGGCTAGGCGAACGGCCTCTGGTGACGTCCGCGTAGCTCTGAGGGAAGTCACGGTGACGCGCAGGTGATGGAGAGCGCCAGCGACGCGGTGGGGTTGCTTGAGCAGGCGATAGTTGATCGGCATCGTGGGCACGACGGTCTTCGGAGAGGAAAGAAGCGGGACGAGAAAAGTTCCCGAACCCAGAATCGCCGTGACGGCAATAGCGGGCAATGTGACCGGGTTCTCCGCAGCGGTAGCCAATAGGTCGACGGTCGGCCATGCGCCACAAGTCAGTTCGGCGAACTGGTTGTCGTCTCGTAGAATCTCGTTGCCACCAAGGTACGGCAGTGGGTTGTGGCTGGAAGGGCATCGCCACAAATGTCGGTGGAGGACGACGGACTACATCAGCGTAGCTCGCTGGATGTGGCTCAGGATTTGGCGCGGGTGGTGTAATGGCTTGCCTCAACTCCTGGCGGACGATTTCGGCAACAGATGCGACTGGCGGTTGGGCAGGGGGAACGCAGAGGGCCCGAAGTTCCTCACGCAGTATTTCTCTGATCATTTGCCGCAGGGAACTTTCGCATACGGCAGTGTTCTGAGCTGCAGCACCTACTGCCGTGTGGTTCTGCAGGCGGTCAAAGTGTCGGCGTCGTTGTTGCAGCGCGCGCTCGATGACTGTCGCCTCTCTTACGAATTCATCTACAGTTGTAGGTGGATTTCTTACGAGGCCCGCAAACACTTGTTCCTTAACACCCTGCATCAGGTGACGCACCTTCTTCGCCTCGGGCATGTCAGGGTCAGCTCGTCGAAACAGACGGATCATACCCTCTGCGTACATGGCGGCTGTTTCATTAGGTTTTTGCACGCGTGCCTCAATCACTTGCTGTGCGCGATCCCGTCGGTCCGAGTTCAAAAATGTAGCGAGGAGCTTTCGACGGAAGTCTTCCCAAGATTGGAATGTAGCCTCGCGGTTCTCATACCACGTGCGAGCGCTATCTTCCAGTGCGAAATATGCACGGCCAAGTTTGTGCTGTTCGCTCCAGTTGTTGGATACAGCGACCCGTTCGAACTGTTCGAGCCAGTCTTCGACATCCTCGTACTCTTCCCCACGGAAAACTTCAGGAACGCGAGGATGTTCAAGAGTTACCTGCGAGGGAAGAGTGGTCTGCGATGGCGGGATAACCGTGGATGTCGTAGGAGCTGCCATGCTGGAAAGAGGCGGAACAGGTGCGGACTCTGGACTTAGGCCTAGTAGGCGCCGACTGAATCGGTGCACTGGAGTCGTGACGAGGGGCTGAGTCTCTGGACTAGGTGAACGAGTCCGAGTAAGACTGTCCTGCATCAGGGTGTAGGCTCCAGCACCTCCACCAGTGTCCCGACGTCGAAACAAAGGTCTTGCGGCAGAAACTGAGACACCAGAAGCAGGTAGGTTCTTTTAATAGAACGCGCAAGAGGGTTCTTCTTTTTTCATCCATTTCATAGTACTTCATGGCACATGCACAACTGTCATTGTCTTTCTTTTTGACAAGCACGTGACAATATCAGTTAATAGAGAAGAACTGAGCAGACTAGAAATGCCCCAGACTCCAGCTGCTCTATCTGTTGCAGACGTTGTTCGAGACGAACTAAGGCAGGTCATACGAGAGCCAGAGCTTGAGCGGCAGCCGGTTCAACCTATACGGATATACTCTGAAGTTCTAAAACAACCCACGGTACACAGAAATGCGAATCCTGAAAAGAGAGCCGCTGTTTAGAAGTTCCTTACACCCAGAGACAAAAAGTCCGTGTCTCAATATTTGGGTTTATGTGCCTACAATACACACTACCCTATTGAAAAAACGTCCACCATAGGAATGGTGGATTCCACCATCCACCATTTTGGTGGATTATGGCGGTGGAAATGTTGGTGGCACATGGTGCATGGTGACTATGGTGGAGCGGATGGTGGATGGCGTGCTCCAGCTGGCAATGCTGGAGCGCGGAGCAGCGTCAGAACCACCGTGACAAGCTGCCACTGAAGATAATAAAAATAATTTTATTAAAAATGGTGCAGAAAGCACCTGCAAAGAAATTGCGACAGCGGGGAAACGAACTTGCCACCTCCGAATTCAGTACTGAGCACACCAACCATTGCGCCACGCCGACAAAGGGCGATGTGGGTGTTAAAGTGGTAGTCAACTAAGGAGCTCACTGTTTAACTTCAGTTCTGTTTGTTGTTTACTCGGGAGAGGCGGGATCTGCATCTGCTAAAATTTGCACATTTGATAAACACTAACAACTGCTGCCTTTAACTATTGCCCCTGCGATAATGGCAACAGCGCTATGTTTTGTTACAATTTACAACGGCAAGAAAAAAACCCAACTCAGTGGACTAAGTAGCAAGTAGAGTTTATCGGCGGTTACTGCCAAGTTTATTATCCGTTTCTCGCTCCATCCAAAGAGCGATATCAGTTCAGGCTTTATGACGCTTCTATGCTAATTCGATAGATACACCCACAAATTGATTTTGATGTTTTTCGCGCAACGTAGAGCGCAGTCGTGCCAGCACACCGTTGTTGCTCTGCCGTCAGGAACAACTACATAACGGCTTGGCGAAAACGAATGCAGCGCGCCACAAATATTATTCTGTCATATTAGTTCAGTAAGCATACGAATTGACCTTTCCATGTTCTCGCATAAGAGCCAGTGAAGTGCCGCCGAGTGGGACCGGCGGCTGTCGGTGAGGAGAGGCGTACTTTTGGTGGTAGTGCTGCAAGCGCCTCGCATCGATGTTTGTCGCTTCTTGCGCGGACACCGTCCACGATAAAAAAGGCTTCATTTAGGGTAAATGTTGCCTCAGCTGTGCTGTATTGTCATTTTTACTCGTCAAAATTTTTATTCTGAAAGCCAGAAGCGCTGAAAACACTTGTACGGGCTCGGTTGGCATGACTAACCCTTGTAGAAATCATGGTGGTAGAACAGAGAGGTAAAAATCAAATTCGCTGGGGCTCATCTCCACGCATGTCGAAAATGAAAATTTGTGCATATTCGCACGCACTTTGTTAAGGTAAAGGTACAGCTAAAAAAATGGAGTGTGCAAGAATTACCATAGTTGCGTTTCTAGCGTGGCGACATCGAGGGACTACTGTGTTCTGCTCTAACATTGACATGGGCGATTGCGAACTGGAGCCCATTTATTGGTCGACAACTGCGCACCGATGTAAAACATTTACTGTCAAGTTCACAGTGACAATTATAGTCTTCTAAACATCACAACAAAAAAATTCTTCGCGGTAAACACATCGCAGTAAATGTAAACATATTCCCGGCCGCATATTCTATACTCCACAAAAATTTAAGCGTTGTTGACACCACAGGAATAAAAAAAAAACAAATGCACTAGAAAGCGTAATGAGCAGCGTTGGTTCCTTTTGACCGTAAACATATATTTCTGCGCATGCAAGAATGAAGCACTACAAATAAGTGATTTCACATACTGTTCTGTGCTTTTCATCATGCCACCATCATCGACCAAGCTTCCATCACGCCCCCGTCATCCACCTTGCTCACCAAGCTTTCCACCGAACACGTTTTGCCTCGCTACCATGAGCCGGCATTTTCCACCGTCACCACTATTGGCTCGCCACCATTTTTACCACTCAAGCCGTAACAAGCCGGCATTTTCCACAGTCACCACCATTGGCTCGCCACCACCACCCCCATCTGCCATCATTTTCTCCACTTTCGCCGTCATCAGCCAATATGCCCACTACAGTTTCCACGACACGCACTAATAATTCCACCATATCCACTATTCTTTCCACCATATACACCAACAATTCCAACATCCACCAACCCAGGATTTTAAATGGGGTAAGGCAAAATTACCCGAAAAAAGGAGTAACGGAGCCCAATGGGCACGCGTGATTAAGGGATAGACCGTTGAGGTGCAACCAAAGAGGGAAGCGTGGAGCGTGAACCCAAGGCATGAACCGCCCGGGCAATGTAAGCAGCGACGAGGCCTCCCTCTCCTCCTCTGCTGGCTGAGTCTTTCCCCGTATTTTGCCGGCGACGGTCCGCGTTGCACCGCGCTCAGAGTGCTCGACCATGGCCGTCTGGATTTGATGGTCTAAGAATTACGACGTGGTGCTCTTGGGTACGCTTGGATGAGCGTGGGTTACTGCTTTTGCGCTTCGCTGCACCCATGAAGTCCGGAACAAGTCTCGACACGTCACCATGCCGCGCTGTATATGTCTCGCTTCAAGATAGTCACGACCAACACACGACAGCAATGGTTGGGAAGGCCAATATGGCGGCCGAGAAGAACTAGCCTATCGGATATATACTTCAGTCCAACTCAGGGCAGAAACCAGCGCTGGATTCTAAGGCGATTAGGTTATCATTCTTTATTCTATTCTACTTGTCGCGTGCGCGATACGGATCGCACTTTCCGGAAAAGGGCTCGGTCGTGTTGTATATCGCACGCACGAAATGCATCGCGAAGGTCATCTTCGGCGTCTGCAGTTCGCCTGTGTTTTTAGACCACCTAGAAATTGGCCGCCATTGCCGTCGGCGTCCCGTACGTTCGCTCATCGAGTGCTCGCCTGTCTTCGCCGCCGCGATGAGCTTAAGGCTGACGATATTGGGCTGAAACCTCGTCGCTGTGTTGGGAGTCGTCAAAAACACGTTTCGCGTTCACGTGAAGAGCTTGGTTCTAGTATGTCGCGCGCTGTAAGTGCACCAGCACGGGCTGGCGGGGCTTTCTCTAGCGTCGGAACTCACTGAAAATCGGTCGCCATTACAGTTGGCTCTCCTGGCTGTCGGTCGCAAGAAGCTCGGCACCGTTCGCTGGCCGCGCCGGTGGACTCGCGTTTGCGTGCTGAACTCGCTAGAGTTTGTAGAAAAGGGCTGCATTACCGTCGATTTCTTTGGCGCTAGCTCCAAACTAGCTCGGCGCTGTTCACAGAGGCGGCCAAGCGCACGCTCGCTCTCTTGTTCGAAGTTCGCTGGCGGCAGACACTCGGCGTGCAGCGCCGTGTTCGTTCTCACGTTCGCTTGCTCGAGCTGAACGACGTTGCTCGCTTGGGACTCGCCGACTTGTTAGCGACACGGTGGTTTGCGGAGTTGTGACTGCGGCCGCCACTCCTAAGCTGTTGCGCTACGGGGATCGAAATGAGTCTTTGACGATGTGTTACATAACGCTGAAAGTATTAGCATGTCATATGTCACATATGTTTTCATTTCACAATGCACGTATTTCTCATATGCATTTGTATTCATTCTCTCTCACGTGTGACTCACTATTTTACATACTTATTGTGCAGCCGTGGGTACACACCGTGCTGAAGACTGTGCGCTGGCATCTGCGATGCCCGTCATCCATCTCTTTCGTCAGAGCAGCTTCAGAAGGACTGTGCGAGATGTGAAGGAAAAGTTATTTGTGTGTCATATTTTAACGCTTGTTTTTATATTAACGTGCACGTACTTGTCATATGCGTGCATCTTCATCTTCTGTGACGTGTGCCTAACCATTTTTACTATATTATTGTACGTGCAGCCGTGGGAACACAACAGGCAGAAGGCTGGTTGCGCTGGCGTCTGCAATGCCTGTCGTCTATCGCTTCAGTAGGAGGAGCTCCCCATGTAGTAAACAAGATTTGACAACGAGACTGGACTTGTACACTTCACCATAAATTCACTTAAAAGAATGGGGTAACTTCATGTGTATGCAGAAAAAAATTTTTTTGATGGCTCACTTTTGTCTTTTGTTGTTGCCGTGACTTTGGAAGCAGTTACACATAGATGGCTAACTACTTTTTCGCGTGTTTTTTTTCTGCGAAACTTGTTGCTCACTGCGCAGAAAAACAGACGAAAAAGGTATTAGGCCTGGCGGAAAATAAACAAAAAACAATGTTTGAACTGGGGATAAAAAGTTCATTCGATAGGAGTATTTGAGTGGATCAACCATTCGTCCGGCAAGGTGCAACTGTGAGGACTAGCGCCTGCCCGGTAAGGTGTAAATGTGGGGATTAACAGTTGCTCTATAGGGTGCGAATGTGAGGACTAATTGTTAGTCCTTTGGGGTGCACTGTGGAACTAACGGTTACTAACTCAGGTGTAAATGTGAGAACTAAATGTCAGTCCCTTGACGGGACTAACTGTTATACCCGGTGCCGTTAGTCCTTAAAAGGTATAATGGTTGTGGCAGCCCCATTAGTCCCAAAAAGCTCGAACCACACGCCCTTTTAACACACTTTTGCCTTAGAGTGTAGGCGATTTGTGGAAAACTTCGCAAAGAATGCGGAACCTCTTAAAAAACTAACAAAAGACGACGTGCCCTTCACATGGAAAAGCGAACAACCCAAAGCTTTTTACGAATATAGAAACCGGCTACAGGGTTTTCTAATACTTGCGCATTTTGATGAGACAGCCGACACTGAAGTCCATACCGATGCCAGCAATGTCGGCCTCGGTGCCATCCTGGTCCAGTGGCAAAATGGTCGAGAAAGTGTTAGCCTATGCCAGCCGCAAACTCTCAAAAGCTGAGGCAAACTACTCTGCAACTGAAAAAGAGTGCCTCGCAGTCATCTGGGCAATAAACAAGTTTCGACCCTACCATACCTTTATGGTAGACCACCCAGAGCTGCCATTGACCACCATGCTCTCTGCTGGCTGCAAATCTCAATGATCCGTCAGGTCGACTAGCAAGATGGAGCTTTAGGCTGCAGGAGTGTGACATTACTGTCGTATACAAATCTGGAAGGAAACACAGCGATGCCGACTGCCTGTCCCGCTCCCCCGTCGATCCAAGTGTACCTGAAAAGGAAGACTTCCCGTTTCTAGACGTTGTTGACGCATCCGAAATCGCTCAACAACAACGAGATGACCCGGATTTGTTGACGCTTATACAACACCTGCAGGGTCTCGACGTTCAAGTCGCTCGCATATTTTCCGGAGGGCTCTCCACGTTCTGCCTTCGAGGAAGTGTCCTTTACAGGAGAAACTTCGAACCTATTGGCGAAACGTTTTTGCAAGTTGCGCCTACAGCCATTCGAGAGGAAAATCTGCAGGCATGCCATGACAAGCCAACATCTGGACACATGGATGCGAGAACATTTGCAATGATTTGCTTCAAGTACTATTGGTCTAAGTTGCTCGCATCAGTGCTGCGCTACGTGATAACTTGTCGTCAATGTGAACGGCGCAAACACCCGTAAAACCAGCCGGCCTTCTCCAGCCAATAGACCCTCTGGATGCCCCATTCCAACAAGTCGGCATGGACTTCCTAGGACCTTCGCCGACATCGCGTGCAGGCAAGAAATGGATAGTCATAGCCACAGATTATCTGACCCGTTATGCTGAGACTGAATCTCTGTGACAGCTGCCGAAGTCGCCAAATTCTTCGCGAACAACATAGTGTTTAGACATGGTGCAACCATTGTTGTTATTACGAATCGGGGGCACAGCATTTACTGCAGACCCAATGCAATGCCTGATGCGCATGACAAATACCGATCACAGAATAACAACGGCGAATCACTCTAGGTCAAATGACCGAACCGAACGCCTCAAGAGAACTTTGACCTACACGCTTTCAGAGTATGTCGACGTTGAACAGAGGGATGAATTATTACCCGACATGCCATTCGCATAGAATACGGCTGTTCAAGAAACAACTCACGTTGCCCCTTTCGAACTAGTATTCGACCGAAGAGCGACCACACCACTCGCAGCAATGTTACCACTACGGGACGAAAGTAGCTATCTACCTGAATTAGATGACTTCCTGCAAAGAGCAGAAGAAGCACGACAAATGGCAAGATACCGAATACACCACCAACAGCACGTTGATTCTAGTCGGTACAAGCGACGCAGTGACACATTTTATCAATCCGGTGACAAAGTGTGGATATGGGTCCAAGTGCGTCACCGCGGACTCCCTGAAAAGCTTCTTGGCCTATACTTCGACCCTTATGAAGTACTCCACCGTATCAGCGACGTCACTTATGAAGTCATATCCGCTGGACACGAGAGCTCAAGATGCCGCAATCCAACGGAAGTGGCACACGTTGTCCGCATGAAGCCCTATCATGACAGATCGTCGGAAAACAAGTGAGAGTTCGCATGCACCCTTTCACTGTCTCAAGCATCGGGACGATGCATCTGAGGAGGGGATAATATCGAAACAGGTTGGCCAGGTTCAAGTAGCCCGCCGCAATCATCGTGGCACGAGCACCTGGCAAGACCAAACTAGCTTGTGCCACGCGTTCGTGCGCTCGGGCTACGAGGAAGACGAAGACAGTCGGAGCAATGCAATTTGGCTGCTCGGACTTAGACGACAATAGTCAGCAGACTCGTGGGAACAAGTTTGCCCTAATAAAGACATTTTTAGCATGTCTGCCTCAGCACCCTTCATGCGACGATAGCTACGTTCACCCTTCATGCGACGATAGCTACCTAGCATTACCCCCCCCCCCTCCTGTTGTAAAAGCACCGGCTCGGTGCACTTTATACGTGTTCTTCAGAATGGGGGCAGTATGGTTTTAACCTACTGATGTAGACTACGTCACTAGGGGTGTTTTCTGAGAGGTTATTCGTGGAGACTGGAATGACCTCATAGGTAACGTCCGTTACTCGTTGTATGATACGGTAAGGTCCTTTGTACGGAGATAGCAATTTCTCCGACAGTCAAACACGACGAACTGGGCTTTAGAGAAGAAGTAGAGAACCAGGTGAGAAGTCAACGTCGACGTGCTTGCTGTGGTAGAGATCCTTTTGGGTTGCTTGTAAAGCCAACAGCCCAGATTGGGCAATCTGACGTGCGCGATCGGCACGAGCGATAGCATCACGTGCGTATTCGCTCGGTGTACGTGAAGTAGTCGGTAGTATGGTGTCCAGTGGTAAAGTTGGATTAAGGCTATAGAACATATAAAAAGGTGATTAATCTGCTGTATCATGACGAGATGACAGGCGAACGTCACGTGAGGTAGCACTTGAACCTAGTCATGGTGATCAGATAAGGCATACATCGAGAGCATGTCCATGAGGGTGCAATTTAGACGTTCAGTAAGGCAGTTTCTTTGAGTATGGTAGGATGTGGTCAGTCTGCGTTGCATTGAGGAAGAGCGCAGAAGGTCTTCGAGTACGCTTGAGGAAAATACGCGTCCACGATCGGTGAGCAATTGTCGAGGAGCGCCATGATGTAGAACAACATCGTGGAGCAAAAAGTCGGCAACGTCAGTAGCAGCGGGGAGCGCTCTAGTGATGGCAAACCTGGTCGCATGGTCTATAGCAACGGCGACCCACTTTTTCCCAGAGTTTGATTCAGGGAATTGTCCGAGGAGGTCTACACCAACACGGAAGATAGGTGCGCTAGGAATGAAGATCGGGTGAAGGAGACCAGCAGGGGTGCGGCGGGTAGTTTTTGACGTTGGCATTTATCGCAGGAGGCCACGTAGCGTCGAACATTCCGCGCGAGACCACGCCAAAAGAAGTGGCACTGGACGCGTTCGTACGTGCGACATACGCCCAAGTTGCCCGCAGTTGGTTCGTCGTGAAGCTCATACAGGACCGCTGAATGGAGATGGTTAGGCACTAGAAGTAGCTCAGGGGCATCTGGCTGGACGCTACGACGGTACAGCGTGCCATTTAGGAGAATGAACATGCGGAGTGACACGTCGTTAGGGTCAGATTTCAGACGGGCACTGAGTTACCGCAAGGAAGGATCACGACCCTATTCGTCACCAGTCTGACGAAACCTCGAAATGGACATGACGCTGGGGCCAGGCTTGCCGACTGATTCAAATGGTTGGTCAAATGGGCAGCGCGACAAGCAATTGGCGTCCAGCTGGAGGCGTCCAGACTTGTAGGCGACTGAGTAGGAGTACTCCTGAAGACGCAACGTACAACGACCAAGTCATCCAGAAGGGTCCTTCAGTAATGAAAGCCAACAGAGGGCGTGATGATTTGTGACTTGAAAGAACGGGCGGCCATAGAAGTAAGGACGAAATTTCGAAACCGCCCAAACCAGGGCAAGGCATTCTCGTTCTGTTGTAGAGTAGTTACGCTCAGACTTTGAAAGGAGACGACTTGCTTATGCAATTACACGATCAGTGCCCCGCTGAGTTTGGGCCAATACTGCGCTGATGCCATGACCGCTAGCGTCTGTTCGCACTTCTGTAGGAGAATCCGGGTAAAATGTGCGAGTATCGGTGGTGTCGTTAGGGCGGCAATTAGTCGAGAGAAAGCATTATCTTGAAGAGGACCCGAACAAAACGGGACGTCATCCTTGAGAGGGTCTGTAAGTGGGCGTGTGAGTGTGGCGAAGTCTTTTACGAAGAGCGAAAGTGAGAGCATACGCCCACTAAACTTCGAACATCATGAATAGAGCACGGAACGGGCAAATTCCTTACTGCGCATACTTTTGCCGGGTCTGGTCGTACACAGGAAGCGCCACCAAGGAAGCCCAACATTGATTTGATGAACACCAAAGCAGCACTTTGAAGAATTCAGCTGGAGGCCGCATGTCGGAATGTTGATGAAATGGTCAAAAGCCGTTCATGGTGTGTGATGAAGGTGTGTGAGAAGATTATCGCGTCATATAAGTAACACAAGCACGTCGCCAATTTATATCCTTGAAGCAGCGTCTCTATCATTCTCTTGAAGGTTGCTGGCGCGTCGCAGAGACCAAACAGCATGACCTTGAATTAGTAAAGGCCATCAGGGGTAGCGAATGCAGTTTTCTCACGATCCGTTTCATCTACAGCAATTTGCCAAGAGCCAGGTCGGAGGTCGACAGATGAAAACAAGGTGGCGCCATGAAGACAGTGAAGTTCGCCGTCAATGCGTTGAAGAATATACACGTCTTTCTTGGTTATTTCGTTGAGGTGCCAATAATTAATACAGGAACGCCAGGAGCCGTCTTTTTTCTTTACCAAGACAACTGGCGGATGTTTTTCGATAGCATGTTGTCCTCTTCCTTCTGAATTACTGCTCATTCTAATGCGGGCACGTGGTTAGGCCGACGGTGGTTGGGCGCAGAGGCCGCAGTGTTAATTCGGTGCTGATAATAATATTCTGACCCAAGGGACGATCACAGATATAAAAAAACGTCACCGTTGGATACCAAAACGTGGCAGAGAGCGTCAGCCTGATCAGGTGAAAGGTCTGGTCCAATCATATTTCGAAAGATGGCTTCGGCAGGACCAGGTAACCGTGAAACTTCGGCTTGGTCCGGAACAGTTACAGCAACAACGTTTATGTCGTCATCTCTTATGGCAGTGAGTTGAGCAAGCGAAATCTGGTAGGGCAACGCATGAGGAATGAGGCCGAAATTTAGGAGCGAAAAAAACACACAGTTGTCAACTTTAATGGCGATGCTATGCGGCACTAACACTGTGCGTCAGTCGTGCGGCTGTTATCGGTGTAACAATGTAGTCTCTGTAACTGGAGGGGTCGATGACAAACAGACGTATATCACAGCTCGAGGCAGCAAACAAACAAACGTGGTTGACGCAAGCGGCTGACGGGCTTTTCACAGGCATGGGAGAGCAGGGGGTCGAGGCTGAGCGTGCCAGAAGAACAGTCAAACAAAGCCGAGTGTGCCGAGAGGACATCAAGGCCTAGCATGACGTCATGGGGGCAACGATCTAGTACAGCAAAAAAAAACTATGACGTGACGACCAGCAATGTTGACCCAAGCAGTGCACATTCCCACTACTTCTACAGCACCGCCATCGGCAACACGTATGGCTTGAGCCGTTGAGGGCACCATGATATGCTACAAACGGCGGCGTAGATGTGCGCTCATAACAGATAGGTGGGCACCTGTGTCAACAAGGGCAGTAACAGGAACATTGTCGTCTTTCACTACTATGAGACTGTGGTATGTGGGTAGCGTCAGTAGAGCGTTTCCGGGCGTCATTGGTATTGCAGCTACCCCTTCATACGCTGCAGTATCTAGTTTTCCTGCTGCGATCATCCAGAGAAGTTCAGCGAGGAAAAGCGTGGAGGTGACGGAGAGCGGGATTGGCGGCGTAGCGGCGAAGGGGAGCAGGAGTAGCGGTGACCGGAAGAAGAGGTGTCAGTGGGGAGAGGCTCGTGAGGGGGCGGCGAAAAAAAGTTGGTTGGTGTTGCGGCTGGACGCGTAGAAAAGGTAGGGTACATATAAGTAGCGTAGCTGTGACGTGGCGGGTTCGACCAGTGGTGACGGCAATAACGAGAAATATGTCCAGGTTCATGACAGGAAAAGCAGATAGGCTTGTCGTCAGGGGGTTCCCATTACGTAAGGTTCCAGAAGGGCAATGATGGAGAATATTGGCGAATGTTACCTGAGGGGTGTGGGCATATTTCAGGGTGAGTCACGGGACACGCTAACGGAAGACCGAGATTAACGATCTCCTGCCTTACCACAGCTTGAGGTAAGGCTACCGATGGGTGTCATGGCTTGGGTAGTAAAACAGCCTGTTGACTGGAAGCTGGACAGGCAGCTTAAAGACCCGACGAACGGGTGACGTGGTCACAGGCGGGTGGTTGGCGAGCGGCTTCACACGATGAAGTTGCGGCTGTGTTGGGCAGTCACGTGAATCCCTGCGTGATACGGTGGCTCTTGGCATGTTCAAACCACCTGCATTCTTTTGTGATTTCGTCGATGGTGGTGACGTTAATGTATACAAGCAGGTTGAAGGCATTGTCGGGGATGCCTTTATGCACATTCGATACCATCTCAGGCTCGGGCATGTGTTCGCAAAACTGGCAGCAAAGGGCAAAGACGTCGTGAATATACGCGACGTAGGATTTGGTAGACGTCTGTGCCTGAGTAGCCAACTGATTTCGCGCAGTTATCTGTCGTGCAGCGGTGTTTCGAAAAAGGTCATGGATCTTCTTCTTTAAAGTGTCCCAGCTGGTAATGTCGGCTTCGTACGTCTCCTATAACACCTGCGGAGAGCCATCAAGGTAAAAAAGCACGTTGACAAGCATGAGTGTCGGGTCCCACCTACAGCTGGCACTGAATCGTTCATTTCAAGTTGAGCCCCTTGTCAACGTCAAGGCTATTCTGTCCGGAAACTACGCCAGGATCATGAGCAGGAGGTAGGACAACATAGGTAGGAGTCACAAAAGAGGCGGGGGGTGAATACGATGCACCTTGAACCTGTGACATGGTAGGACCCATGATGATGCGGCTGTTGCGGAGCTTCGTGATGGGTACAGGTAAAGACCAGCACGTCCACCACAAATATGTTACGTATAATTAGACGGTACGTGACTATTTGCCAGTGTGTTTACACCAATAAAATTGGAGCGCCGCACACAGAGCGAGCAAACCAGTCATCTTCGTCGTTTTCTGTCCACTGAATGGTTCACGCTTCATGCGATAGCTACGTAGCTAATATATATAATGTGACGCTGTGGCAGAAGACGAGAGCAAACAAGTTAATGGCCGCTGATATATATATAAATATATATATATATATATATATATATATATATATATATATATATATAAAAAATAAGGGAAAGAAGTGTATACCTAAGGGCTCGTTTTTCCGTGTTTTAACACAATAATAATGAGATATAACAGACAGTAATGCCAAGGAATGTACAGGGGAAGTTATTAACATTAATGGAATGTAAATAAGAAGAAAGAAAAGTGGATGAAAAAATTACCAACTGTAAGCAGGAATCGAACCTACGACCTTCGAATTACGCGTTCGATGCTCTAACCACTGAGCTATTACAGCGGCACTCCCTCCATCCACTTTTTTGGGTTTATCTGTGAATTTAGAAGTAGGAGCGACAGTCAGCGCCATCTATAAGCCAAACAACGAGTGTGAAAACACTCTTATGCGCATGTTTGGCGTCACGTAGCACGTGAACTTATTATGAGCGGGCAGCTGAATAATTGTCCCTCTTATACAACCTAAACACACCAAGTCTGCCAGTACGAGACCCTCGTTCAATGAAATAAGGGAAAGAAGTGTATACCTAAGGGCTCGTTTTTCCGTGTTTTAACACAATAATAATGAGATATAACAGACAGTAATGCCAAGGAATGTACAGGGGAAGTTATTAACATTAATGGAATGTAAATAAGAAGAAAGAAAAGTGGATGAAAAAATTACCAACTGTAAGCAGGAATCGAACCTACGACCTTCGAATTACGCGTTCGATGCTCTAACCACTGAGCTATTACAGCGGCACTCCCTCCATCCACTTTTTTGGGTTTATCTGTGAATTTAGAAGTAGGAGCGACAGTCAGCGCCATCTATAAGCCAAACAACGAGTGTGAAAACACTCTTATGCGCATGTTTGGCGTCACGTAGCACGTGAACTTATTATGAGCGGGCAGCTGAATAATTGTCCCTCTTATACAACCTAAACACACCAAGTCTGCCAGTACGAGACCCTCGTTCAATAAAATAAGGGAAAGAAGTGTATACCTAAGGGCTCGTTTTTCCGTGTTTTAACACAATAATAATGAGATATAACAGACAGTAATGCCAAGGAATGTACAGGGGAAGTTATTAACATTAATGGAATGTAAATAAGAAGAAAGAAAAGTGGATGAAAAAATTACCAACTGTAAGCAGGAATCGAACCTACGACCTTCGAATTACGCGTTCGATGCTCTAACCACTGAGCTATTACAGCGGCACTCCCTCCATCCACTTTTTTGGGTTTATCTGTGAATTTAGAAGTAGGAGCGACAGTCAGCGCCATCTATAAGCCAAACAACGAGTGTGAAAACACTCTTATGCGCATGTTTGGCGTCACGTAGCACGTGAACTTATTATGAGCGGGCAGCTGAATAATTGTCCCTCTTATACAACCTAAACACACCAAGTCTGCCAGTACGAGACCCTCGTTCAATGAAATAAGGGAAAGAAGTGTATACCTAAGGGCTCGTTTTTCCGTGTTTTAACACAATAATAATGAGATATAACAGACAGTAATGCCAAGGAATGTACAGGGGAAGTTATTAACATTAATGGAATGTAAATAAGAAGAAAGAAAAGTGGATGAAAAAATTACCAACTGTAAGCAGGAATCGGAATATATATATATATATATATATATATATATATATATATATATATATATATATATATATATATATATATATATATATATATATATATATATATATATTCAGCAGGAAGTTCAAGGGGTCTGGTACGTATAAAGAACACAAGCGAGTACACGTACGAAAGAGCAATACTTTTATGCCAACGTTTCAGCCGTGGCAATACTTTTATGCCAACGTTTCAGCCGTTTCCCTGACGAAGGCCGTGCCACGGCTGAAACGTTGGCATAAAAGTATTGCTCTTTCGTACGTGTACTCGCTTGTGTTCTTTATATATATATATATATATAGGCAGGCATGGTGGTTGAGTGGCCGTAGCGTTGCATATAGTCCAGTAGATCCTCCGTGAGCGGTCACAACGTGGTTTATTTCGACGTTTCGGCCTAGAGTCTGGCCTTCATCAGGATTAAAGATACAGTTTGTTGGTGCTCAGCTTTATACAATCTCAAATCAGAGGGCAAGGAAAGAGGAAAAAAGACAGAAAAGAAAAAAAGGAAAAAAATGAAAAAGAAAAGAAAAAGAAAAAAAGAGAAGAAGAAGAGAAAAATATTATATGATGGACTCTCCTCGGGCGCCCCCTTCCACTCTTCCTTCCACTTCCCCCCTCCACTCTTCCCTCCACTTCCCCCTTCATCTCTCTCCCCCTTCTCCGCTTCACCTTTCTGATGTCAGCGGTCTGTGTATGTTTCCTTTCACTAACGCATTCCTCCGGATAAGATGGCGCCTCCTGGCACTGGCGGTTCGGTGGGGGACAAAAAAGAGCTTTTTTAGGAATTCCTAAGCCATTAACTACTCTATTTAGGAATTCCTAAGCCTTTAACTACTCTTTTTAGGAAGTCCTAAGCATTTAACTACTCTGAGTCCCGTAAACAGTTCGTCGTAGAAGGAGGGGTGCCGCGTATTGTGGCAGAGGCTGGTAAGCGGGCATTTTAGGAAGTTCTAAGCCTCTAACTACCTGGCGCCCTGTCAACATTTCGTCGTAAAAAGAGGGGTGCCCCGTATTGCGGTAGAGGCTGGCAAGCGGGCGCAATGTGAATTCCTTGCCCGCTTCTGGATTACGCGTGTAGTGGGGGCCTCCCGGCTGTGCACAGGGTTGCTGTTGGGCATGTCATGCATGGCACAATACATTGGGTAGTAAAACAAAACAGAATACAGACGACAGCTGCACTTAGGAAGAGTAGTTACACTTGGAATTGTTTTGGGTTGTCCAGTGCCCTTCGCAGCTGCAGTGCCTTGAACTCAGTTACTATTTTCATTGTTGCTGTTCTTGCTTTCTAATGCTTTAATTGCTGCAAGTGTACCAGGATTCTCATTTATTCATCTATCGAGGATGTTAAGTCGGTTGATAAGGTATGACTCTCGTTGTTCACGTTTTCGATTTGATTTAAATCCCGTCTCTAAGAGCGTTACTGACAGTTTGTTGAATGCATGGTCGGGAAGATTGAGATGTTTTGATAGAGGTAGACTTGGGGCTGATTTCGCATGGGCTCTGTGATTATAGAAGCGAATCCTAAACGGTGTTTCTGTTTGTCCGATGTACTGCATACCACACACACGTTGCATTCGAGTAGGTATACCACATTAGAGGAATCGCATGTTAGGTTTCCTCGTATGTTAATCGAAAACTTGGATTGCGTGCTGGTTGCTTTGTCTGTTTCTCGCATCGCCTTACATACAAGACATTGTGGCTTTAAACAAGGGCAACATGAATTATTGGGAGGTGATGTGTTAATTTGGGAGTGGACAAGGGTGTCTTTGAGGTTACGTGGTCGTCGGTAAACGAAACCTGGAGTGGATGGGAATGCGCGTTTCAGACGTTCACTTTGTTCCAGAATGTTGTAATGCCGTTTAAGGGTTTTGTTTACATTGGGGAAGTTTGTGCTGTAAGTCAAGCAGAGGTTTGTTCGTTTTTGGTCTTCTCGTGGTGGTCGCTTCATAAGTAAGTCTTCATGCTTTAGTTTTCTCGCTTTTTGAAAAGCGTCATTAATTACATGTGGGGGGTATTTTGTTTCTCGAGCATAAGTTTTAGCCTCTGTGAGCTCGTGTCAAAGTCAGCGTCTCTAGAGCAGATTCGCTTAAACCGGTGAGCCTGGCTGTATGGAATACTCTTTTTACAGTGGCGTGGGTAATCGCTTTGGTAATGCAGGTATTGTTGTCGATCGTTGGTTTTCGATATAGGGTTGTAGAGAGCTTCTCTTCTTCTATCGTTATGGTAACATCAAGAAAATTTACAGTAACTTGCGAGTATGTGTGTGCGAAGTGTATGTTCGGATGTACAGCATTGTAAGTATCGATAAAGCTGAGAAGTTCGTCCTCGCTGTGGGTCCAAATAAGAAAGATGTCATCTATGTATCTTCTGTATAACGTTGGTTTCAAGGAACTTTGTGCAAGACATTCAGAATCTAGCTTTCCCTTAAATATGTTGGCATAATTAGGTGCCATTTTTGTGCCCATAGCGATCCCGCTGATTTGTCGAAAATACTCTCGGTTAAACTCTAATGAATTTATTTCAAGGACCATCCTCGTCAAAGTTGCAATGGCAGAGAAATCTGGGGTCTTAGATTGTCTATAGTTTGTGTACATGTTTTGTAATGCAGCTATGCCGTCATCGTGAGGAATTGATGTCTCTTCATTATATACAAATATTCCTCACGATGACGGCATAGCTGCATTACAAAACATGTACACAAACCATAGACCATCTAACACCCAAGATTTCTCTGCCATTGCAACTTTGACGAGGATGGTCCTTGAATAATTTCATTCGAGTTTAACCAAGAGTATTTTCGACAAATCAGCGGGACCGCTATGGGCACCAAAATGGCACCTAATTATGCCAACATATTTATGGAAAAGCTAGAATCTGAATTTCTTGCACAAAGTTCTTTGAAACCAATGTTATACAGAAGATACATAGACGACATCTTTCTTATTTGTACCCACAGCGAGGACGAACTTCTCAGCTTTATCGACACTTACAATGCTGTACATCCGAACATACACTTCACACACACATAATCGCAAGTTACCGTAAATTTTCTTGATGTTACCATAACCATAGAAGAAGAGAAGCTCTCTACAACCCTATATCGCAAACCAACGGATCGACAACAATAAATCCATTACCAAAGCGATCACCCACGCCACTGTAAAAACAGTATTCCATACAGCCAGGCTCACCGGTTTAAGCGAATCTGCTCTAGAGACGCTGACTTTGACACGAGCTCACAGAGGCTAAAACTTATGCTCGAGAAACAAAAATACCCCCCACATGTAATTAATGACGCTGTTCAAAAAGCGAGAAAACTGAAGCGTGAAGACTTACTTATGACGCGACCACCACGAGAAGACCAAAAACGAACAAACCTCTGCTTGACACACAGCCCAAACTTCCCCGATGTAAACAAAATCCTTAAACGACAATACAACATTCTGGAACAAAGTGAACGTCTGAAACGCGCATTCCCATCCGCTCCAGGCGTCGTTGACCGACGACCACGTAACCTCAAAGACACTCTTGACTACTCCCAAATTAACACACCACCCCCAATAATTCATGCCGCCCTTGTTTAAAGCCACGATGTCTTGTATGTAAGGCGATGCGAGAAACAGACAAAGCAACCAGCACGCAATCCAAGTTTTCGATTAACATACGAGGAAACCTAACATGCGATTCCTCTAATGTGGTATACCTACTCGAATGCAACGTGTTTGTGGTATGCAGTACATCGGACAAACAGAAACACCGTTTAGGATTCGCTTTTATAATCACAGAGCCCATGCGAAATCAGCCCCAAGTCTACCTCTATCAAAACATCTCAATCTTCCCGACCATGCATTCAACAAACTATCAGTAACGCTCTTAGAGACGGGATTTAAATCAAATCGAGAACGTGAACAACGAGAGTCATACCTTATCCACCGATTTAACACCCTCGATAGAGGAATAAATGAGAATACTGGTACACTTGCAGCAATTATAGCATTGGAAAGCAATAACGGCAACAATAAAAATAGTAACTGAGTTCACGGCACTGCAGCTTCGAAGGGCACTGGACAACCCAAAACAATTCAAAGTGTAACTACTCTTCCTAAGTGCAGCTGTCGTCTGTTTTCTGTTTTATTTTACTACCCAATCAATTGTGCCATGCATGACATGCCCAACAGCAACCCTGTGCACAGCCGGGAGGCCCCCACTACACGCGTAATCCAGAAGCGGGCAAGGAATTCACATTGCGCCCGCTTGCCAGCCTCTACCGCAATACGGGGCACCGCTCTTTTTACGCCGAATTGTTGACAGGGCGCCGAGTAGTTAGAGGCTTAGAACTTCCTAAAATGCCCGCTTACCAGCCTCTGCCACAATACGCGGCACCCCTCCTTCTACGACGAACTGTTTACGGGACTCTGAGTAGTTAAAGTCTTAGAACTTCCTGAAAAGAGTAGTTAAAGGCTTAGGAATTCCTAAAAAAGCTCTTTTTTGCCCCCCACCGAACCGCCAGTGCCAAGAGGCGCCGTCTGATCCGGAGGAATGCGTTAGTGAAAGGAAACATACACAGACCGCTGACATCAGAAAGGTGAAGGGGAGAAGGGGGAGAGAGATGAAGGGGGAAGTGGAGGGAAGAGTGAAGGGGGGAAGTGGAAGGAAGAGTTGAAGGGGGGCACCCGAGGGGAGTCCACCGTATTTTATTTTTGTCTTCTTCTGTTTTTTTCTTTTTCATTTTTTTCTTTTTTGCCTTTTTCTTTTCTGTCTTTTGATTTCTTTCGTTGCCCTCTGATTTGAGATTGTATAAAGCTGAGCACCAACAAACTGTATCTTTAATCCTGATGAAGGCCAGACTCTAGGCCGAAACGTCGAAATAAACCACGTTGCGGTTGTGACCGCTCACGGAGGATGTACTGGACTATATATATATATATATATATATATATATATATATATATATATATATATATATATATATATATATATATATATATATATATATATATATATATATATATATATTGCAACGAGCAAGGTTGCGTAAAAACACAGGTTATTATTCCAGAAACGTTAGCCGCAACAAGCTGGTACAGGCAGGAACCCGGCAAGCACGAGCCACACACGGACGTCAACGTCTTCTTTCACGCTGGCACAGAGCTGGCGCCACTATGCTTCGGTACAATTACTCCCCGCGCAGAAAGGAGCCAACCTGGCGACCTAGGGAAAGGACACGACAAGGGGGTCATAGCACGGTTTGAGGCGTGATACGTGTACTGTTTCACGCCCACGGCAGCGTTGGTCCGAGGGTGGATCAATGGGCTCAACTTCATAGTTGACAGGAGATGTTTGCCGCACCACACGGTAGAGCCATGGTATTTCGACGAAAGCTTCGGGGAAAGACCGGGAGGGGTAGACGGGACCCAGAGCCAAACCAGCATTCCTGGGTTATAGTGTACAGTAGACGCAGAGGAATCGTGGTCAGTTTTCTGGCGACATTGGTCTTGTGCGGTAAATGAGCGAGCGAGTTGACGACACTCTTCGGCATAAGCAGCTGCTTCGGAAACAGGCGTCGCTTCGGAAACATCAGGCCTGTTAGGGAGAATGGTGTCCATGGAGCATGATGGCTCACGTCCGTACAGGAGGAAGAAAGGAGAAAAGCCAGTGGTTGTTTGTGGCGCAGAGTTGTATGCGTACGTGACAAAAGGGAGCACTTGGTCCCAATTAGTGTGGTCGTCAGAGGCGTACATGGCAAGCATATCTCCAAGGGTACGGTTAAAGCGTTCTGTCTTGCCATTGGTTGGGGGATGGCATGCCGAGGATTTCCTATGGACAGTGCCACATGCCTTGAGTAGCTCGTCGACGGCGTTCGAGAAAAACACGCGTCCACGGTCACTAAGTAATTCACGAGGTGCACCGTGTCGCAAAATAAGATAGTGAAGAAGAAAGGACGCAACGTCTTTCGCAGTGGTAGCAGGCAGCGCAGATGTTTCAGCGTAGCGTGTTAAATGATCCATGGCGACGATAATCCACCGGTTGCCTCGAAGAGAGTTTGGTAGAGGACCATAAATATCAATTCCGACGCGGTCGAATGGTCTCGCTGGGCAGGTTAAGGGTTGCAAAGGGCCAGCAGTGCTATGAGAAGGCGTCTTGCGTCGTTGACACGTGGTGCATGACCGAACGTACTGGCGAACGTGCCGATACATGCCGCGCCAGTAGTATCTTAGACGAAGGCGAGAGTAATTCTTAAATACTCCAGCGTGGCCACACTGGGGGACATCGTGAAAGGCAGCGAAGATGTCCGAACGCAAATGATGAGGGATGACAAGGAGCCACCTACGGCCAGCCGTCACGTAATTGCGGCGATACAACAAGCCTTCACGGATAGCAAAGTGTCTTGCTTGACGAGAGAGGGAGCGTGAAGTCGTTTCTGACGAACTGTGAGAGAGGACGTCGAGCAAAGAATTTATCCAGGGATCCTTGCGCTGTTCGGATGGCATGTCAGTGATGCTCAACGATGACGAATCGCAAATGGCAGTTGACAAGCAGGCAAGGTCAGGAGGCAGTGGAGAACGGGATAGTGCATCGGCGTCTGAATGTCTGCGTCCTGAGCGATAAACAACACGGATATCGTATTCCTGAAGGCGTAAAGCCCAACGAGCGAGGCGGCCAGTAGGATCTTTCATGGACGCTAACCAGCATAATGCATGGTGATCTGTGACAACATCAAACTGGCGTCCGTAAAGGTAGGTGCGAAATTTTCCTATAGCCCAAATGATAGCCAAGCACTCCTTTTCCGTGACGGAATAGTTGGACTCTGCCTTCGTTAGTGTACGGCTGGCATAGGCGACAACGTACTCGTCGCAGCCATCCTTGCGTTGAGCGAGAATGGCACCGAGGCCGACACCGCTTGCATCCGTGTGAATTTCAGTGGGTGCATTGGGATCGAAGTGGCGGAGAACTGGCGGAGCGATGAGTAGCCGGCGTAGCGCCGTGAATGCCTCATCGCAGTGGGAATTCCAGCCAGAGAGGTCCGTGCTACGGGAGAGAAGCTGAGTCAGAGGGGCAATTATAGAGGCAAAATTGCGAATGAAACGCCGAAAATAGGAACACAAGCCTATGAAACTACGAAGCTCCTTTAGGGTAGTAGGCTTGGGGTACTCGGCAACGGCACGCAGTTTGGCAGGATCTGGCGATATTCCTTCTTTTGAAACGACGTGGTCGAGAATTGTGAGTTTGCGGGCGCCAAAACGACATTTCTTGAAGTTAAGTTGCAACCCGGCTGCCGTAATGCACTGGAGAACTTGTTCCAGACGGGAAAGATGAGTTTCGAAATTCGCCGAGAATACAACTATGTCGTCTAAATAGCAAAGACAGATGTGCCATTTAAGCCCCCTGAGGACACTGTCCATCATTCTTTCAAAAGTCGCAGGCGCATTGCAAAGACCGAAGGGCATTACATTAAATTCATATAAGCCGTCAGGGGTCACAAACGCCGTTTTTGGACGGTCTGGTTCAGCCATTGGTACTTGCCAATATCCAGAGCGCAGATTCAGTGAAGAGAAAAACTCCGCACCTTGAAGGCAATCCAAGGCGTCATCAATGCGTGGCAGGGGATAAACATCCTTGCGTGTGATGTTGTTTAGTCGACGATAATCCACGCAAAACCTGATGGAGCCATCCTTTTTTCGCACGAGGACCACTGGCGAAGCCCAAGGACTGTGTGAGTGCTGAATAACACCACGTTGCAGCATCTCGTCGACGTGTTGAGTGATGACGTCACGCTCGGCCTGCGAGACGCGGTAGGGGCGCTGACGAAGTGGAGTATGATGACCGGTGTCGATATGGTGAGCGACAACTGACGTGCGTCCCAAGGGAGGTTGTCCGTGGTCGAAGGAGGCGCGGAAACGGTCAAGTAGTTGAATGAGCTGATTGCGCTGGTCTTGCGTAAGGCCAGTGTCTACGCTGCGCAACAGAACGTCTTCGTCAGGTAGTGAGGGCGCGGTGCTAGCTGTGACAGCATCCACGGACATTGGTGTCGTATCAGAACGGGCATCGAAAGGAAAGATGTCATCATAAGTGTCAAGACTCCCAATGCATTCGCCATGCAATAAGGTAGCGGGACAAGGGAACGGATTGCACACGTACACGGCACTGGAGCCATCGGCAAGTGTTATGACGGCAAACGGGACGACAAGGTTCCGGCGACGAGTGCATTCTTGTGACGGCATAAATAGGGCAGTTGAATCGGAAACGGAGTTGCACAAAAGAGATACCGCGGTGACCGAAAAAGCAGAAATGACGACGTCAGCGGCGACGATCACCTTTTTGGGTGAGCGAGGAAGATCTATGAATGTCGTGCTGAATGGAAACAAAACGAGTTGAGCACGAGCGCAGTCGACAACCGCATGATTAGCGGAAAGAAAGTTCCATCCCAGGATGATTTCATGAGACGCATGCGGGAGGACGAAGTGCATGTGGCAGAAGGTTGGACTTGTTGCGAACTCGCCGTGCGTAAAGAAATTTTAACCAGTGGAGTCGTCACTTTGTTCAGTTTGCGGCATAACACTTCACTGATTATACAAATAGCGGCACCTGTGTCGACAAGAGCAGTTGTGGCGAAACCGTCCACAAATACGGCAATCTCGTTAGGGGGCGATAGATGAGTCCTTGGAAATTTCGTCGGTGGCGCAGCTCTTGCCTCAGGAACTGCGACTGTTAGTTTTCCTCCTGGGCGTGGTTGGAACGGCGAAGCATAGGGGAAGGAGACCGAAGACGGGGTGAAGGAGATCGACGTCGGCTGAAGTCTGGTCGATGTGAGCGGGGGTCATGTGAATCAGGTGTCACATGCGATTCTGATGGCCGAGGTATGTTGCCGGAATGCTGCACATCATTAAAATAGAATCCACGGCGACGACAGTAGCGCGCGACATGTCCTGGAATACCACAGTTGTAGCAGACGGGCCGGTTATCCGGAGTACGCCAAGAGTTTACAGGTGCTCGAGGTGGTGGAATGGGCCGATTTACCGGATAAACTGAAACTGGTGACCTGTAGTAGTTGGTGGCTGGACTGTATGAAGGGAGCGGCGGTTGGGCAGGAGGTCAGCGGACGGCTTCTGCATAAGTCAGCGGTGCAGCCACTGATATTGGGGATGTGGGCGAAGGGAGAGCCTCGGCAACTTGCGTCTGAATAGCACGGCGAAGCGAGTGGTCCAGTATTGTGGGGGTCTCGTTGATGGTGGCGACAAGAGAGAGCTGTCGAGCAACTTCCTCCCGGATGTACTGTTGAATTTGAGGCATTAACACGTTGTAGTCGGAGCCACTGCTTTTGCGCTCCAAGGCCGAAATATCAGCTGTCTGCGTATTAGCGCGACGTGTAGAAACTTGCGCAGCTCATCGAAACTTTGACATAACTGAATCACGGCCGTGACGGTCTGTGGGTCTTTGGCCACAAGCATATGAAAAGCGTCGTCATCAATGCCTTTCATTACGTTCTTTATTCTGTCAGCCTCCGTCATCCTGGCATCAACTCGCCTACAGAGGCTGATCACATCCTCAATGTAGCTCGTGAAGCTCTCACCATTTCGCTGAAATCGTCCCCGCAGTCCCAGTTCAGCGCGAAGCTTACGCATGGCTGGACGACCGAAAAACGAGGTGACGGCCTCTTTGAAAACCGACCAGGTGGGGATGTCGGCTTGGTGGTTGGTGAACCATAGGTTGGCCAAATCCGTCAAGTAGAAGATGACGTGAATGAGCTTCGCAGGGTCATCCCGCTTGTTAATCGCGCTGGCATGCTCGTACTCTGCCAGCCAGTCCTCGACATCTTGATCTTCAGTGCCGTTGTATACTGGTGGGTCACGCAGACGAAGTACACCAGAACACATGACAGGTGGCAGCGTGGAAGAACCTTGTGGGGGATCGACGCACTCGGTCATCGCGGACTGAGATGGTAGCTTACGGCTGCGGAGCTCCAGGACGTTACCCAGCACCTCCACCAAATGCAACGAGCAAGGTTGCGTAAAAACACAGGTTATTATTCCAGAAACGTTAGCCGCAACAAGCTGGTACAGGCAGGAACCCGGCAAGCACGAGCCACACACGGACGTCAACGTCTTCTTTCACGCTGGCACAGAGCTGGCGCCACTATGCTTCGGTACAATATATATATATTTATAGTGAGAGTAATAATTCAATGGGCCAGTTAGTCTTCGGGAATGTATGGGATATGGCAGAACGGGAGCGTTGTCAACAAGGATAAATATATTTATTTCCCAACAGTTTCGGGAGGGGTTTTCCCTTCATCAGGGGATGAGTTATACTAACATGAACTTCCAAACTTCGTTGCTGCCGCATCGCTCTCGCCTTGAAAGATGTTTGCGAGAGTGAGAGAGAACTACAAACAGAAAGAAAGAAAAAAAAGAAGAGAAGAAAAAGACGAAAAGAAAAAAAGAAAAAAAAAAGAAAGTAAAAAAGAGGAAGAACCACTGTGAACACTGCGAACGAAACCAAACGTCCGTGTACGTACACATCCGGTTCTATTCCTGTGCTGCTCAGTTCTCGACGTTTGTCGGGCCACCCAAGATTGTCGCCGCGGTGGCTGGAGGGGATCGTGACGGCGTGCGTAAGGAAAGGGTTTCTTATTAGTGGGTCGGTCGGTCATCTTCGTCCGTTTCCCTTCAATGGTCATCAAGTAGTAGGCGAACATAAACACTTTGCCTGTGCATGTGAAAAAAAGAAAAAAAGAAGAAACAAATAAGAAAGGACAGTGTACACGTACGAGTCAGTCAGAAAAAAGAAGCATGGTCTCCAGCTATCACTCATTGTCACCAATTTCCTCCTAGCTTACTTCTCGGAGGCAGGAGAGTCTTCCGGGGTCCTCGTTGATGCCGGCTACTAATGTTAGAAATTTGAAAATAAAAGATGCCTCACGCTGTTCGCGCTCGCGCCTGTTTGAGAAACCAGACTGCTAAAGAGATACGCTGATATTTTCAAAACTGGTTTGGCAGGCGCAGATGTCTAGATAAAGGTAGCTTCGGCAGTTAAGTGGCGTGGTACCGGTGATTATTGAACTGCAGCCGAAATAGCTTGTCTGTTTGGCCGATATATTCTTGTCCGCGGACGTTGCAATGTAGCATGTATATTACGTTACTGGAGTCACAATTAAGGCTTCCGGTTATGCAGAATTTTAAATACGAGAAGTTCGCTTTAGATTTACGTGTTGTGACCATCTGTGGGCATACCTTGCATCGAGATTTTCCGCAGGGATGGCACCCTGATTTAGTTTTGGGGGTGTTTGTTTTTGCTCTAACAAGAATGTCCTTCAGATTTTTATCCCTGCGGTACACCACGTGTGATGGCTTCGCGAAAATAGAAGTTAGTAGTTTGCTTTGCCTGATTATGTTGAAATGGCGGGAAAATATGTTGTTGATTCGTGGCGCTGATGAGGAGTAAGTTAGTACAAGGTTCGTTTGGGAAGTCGTTTTAGATACTCCGTTTGGTCCCTTAATTATATCATTCCTGTTCACGTTGCGAGCACGTAGTATGGCATCGTCAATAATGTCTTCCGGATAATTTAGTTTCAATGAGGAATGCTTTGGGTGTTCTGTGTGTCTGTCGAATTTTCGCATACCGGTGCGTATTCTTCGGTACCGGCAGGCCTGAGAATATGGAATACCCGTTTTGCAATGCTTTGGGTGGCTGCTGTCAAAATTTAGGTACATTTGACGGTCTGTAGGCTTTTTTAAAGGTTAGTTGACAAGCGGTCATTGTTGACCGTGACAGTGACGTCCAAGAAGTTAATGCTAGTTTTAGAAATTTTTCGCGTGAATTTAATTGACGGTTGGCACTTGTTAAAATCCTCTATGAAGCGGAAAAGACTTCCCTCATCGTGGTTTCATATCATAAAATTATCGTCTAAGTATCTTCTGTAGTAGAAAGGTTTCAAGGTGCGTCCCTCAATTTTCAAGGTAAGAGTTTTCAAGTAAAGCCATAAAGGTGCTCGCGAAGTTTGAGGCCATTTCAGTGCCCATTGCAGTGCCACTGACCTGAAGGGAATGCTTGCCATTAAATTCAAAATGGTTATAATTTAGTACAAGTTCAAGAAGTGTAAACAGTACCTCGCCACTTACACTAGTTGATGAGTCAAATTTTACATATTCAGACACCATAGCCACTATTCCGCCAAGGTGGGGTTATTTGGTGTACAGTGAGCAGACGTCCATGGTCACCAGAAAACTACCGCCTGGGAAGTCGAGACTTGAAGTTTCGCAGATGAAGTGGTTTGTGTCCTTTAGGTAATAGGGAAAATTTGGGGGGATGTTTTTTATTAAGGAATTGACTGATTATGATATATTTTCTGTTGATGTGCTGTTACTGGATACTATCGAACGGCCCGGATTGCCTGCCTTGTGTATTTTGGGGAGCAAATAGAATCGACCGGGAACGGAATGGGCTGGTAACATTGCTTTTAACATTTTGCCGTTAATTTTCTCGTCCGGGCGGAGGTTATTAAGGGTTATTTTTATCTCCCTTTCAAATTCGAGAGTCGGGTCCGTTGGAAGTTCTTTGTAGAATTTTGTATCTGATAGTTGTCGTTCTCCTTCCTTCAAGTAGTGCGACGTGTTTAAAATTCCTATGCAGCCCACTTTATCAGCCGGTTCGACGATAATCATATATATATATATATATATATATATATATATATATATATATATATATATATATATATATATATATATATATATATATATATATATATATATATATATATATATATATTCGTATAGGAGAGAAGACGCACCTACGAAGTTACTTTATTGACGTTTCGGCCGTGGGTCCGGCCTTCATCAGAATACAGTTTATCGCACGAGTGCTCTTCATATACATGTGCATATCAGTAAGATACAAATATGAAAACTGGCATGAAAGGCGATATATGGGCATATATATATATGCAAGTCACACAATATGAAGGGCACCTAATCTACGAGTAAAAAGATATTGCTTCCATGCGCGAGCACGTTCTTTACAAATAAAAGATAAAACGCATAAAAGAAAAAGCACATAACATGAAGAGTAGTCTGACCGGTAAAAGCAAGAGAAAAAAAGAAAAAAAACAATAAAATACTGATAAAAATGACAAAGACGTTACAAAGCTGCTACGTAATCAACGGATACAGACAATGTAGTGCGACTTGCTGAGCAAGGTTGAAAAAAGATGTGATACAGGTTACGCAAATAGGCAACTAAGTTTTCCTACGTTTTCATTCAGACCACATGCGACGGTGTTGAACCTATAGATGAGGTATGATTCACGGGCTTCTCTATCACAATTTGTGCGGAAACCAGATTCCATGCAGTAATGTGATCTGTAGGTTTTCAAAAGAGTGGCCAGGGAGGTGCACGTGTCTTGAAATGGGCCAGTGGGGCAAGGTGTTAGCATGAGATTTATGGTTGTTAAAACGCAGTTTAAAAAGACCTTCTGTTTGACCAATGTACTGTATTTCACATAGCGCACATTCTATCATGTATATCACGTTCTTAGAATCGCAGTCAAGATTGCCTTTGATTTTTAAGGAAAAGTTGGAACCAGTACTGGTGACCTGTTGGCATGTGCGCATGTAAGGGCATACTTTGCATCGCGGTTATTGGCAAGGATGGCACCCGATTGTGTCAGGACTGTCTGCTTTTGACGATGATGACGATGAGAGTATGTCTCGATTAGTTTTAGCTTTGCGAGACACTGCTTCAGGTGGTTCGGTGAAAATGGTTCTTAAGCGTTCACTTTGCATTAGGATATCGTGGTGCTTTCTCAGCACATTCAAAACACGCGGAACTGACACAGAATGGGTAAGGACTAAGTTTGTCTGCGGTGAGGAAGTCGAGTTTTTAGCAGCGCACAACAGCGTTCTACGATTATGCATGTCGGCACGTTTTATTGCGTCATTAATTAATTGCGGCAGATATTTTGTTTGACTAGAAGATCCTTTAGTGTTCTGCAATTTTTTTGAAACTCTGATTGCTCTGAGCAGATTCTTTTAAAGCGTAAGGCCTGACTGTAAGGGATGCTAGTTTTGCAATGTTTCACGTGGCTACTGTCAAAGTGCGAATATGTTGCCGGTCTGTAGGCTTCCTGTATAGAGCAGTGGATAGCTCATCATTTACAATTGAAATGCTTACATCTAGAAAACTAAGCGTTG